>NW_028143726.1:0-52000 GCF_977018435.1 Lepisma saccharinum
TGTAACTCGACGTCTACTTATTTAACGTGCCTGACGTCACTCTGGTTCTACATTACAATGGTAATGTCAAACCCACAAAAACAATTAAACATATAAACAAAAGGCAATCATTAATAACCTATTTACCTTTTGTCCAGGGTAAGTGCCATCAGTTGGAGCCCAAGAGATTACATAGGGTAGAACAAATCACACCACAGGGTTAGTTCTATATATACTGTAATTTCTATAAAAGAGCACATGCATAAACATTACATCATTGCCCCTTTCATTCATACATTCACTCACGCATTCATATCTCGGCAATCCAATAGACATGAGTAATTAGTACAAAAATAGTTCGGCGGCATGTTTAAAGTTAGCTACATTAATTAAAACTGTTCTTAATTTGACATTTACTTTTGCATTTCCGGGAAAACCTTGTTCCGGTAGGAGCTTAACCTGTACGACAAAACACTACTCCTTTTATGTTGTTGTAATTGAATGTTAATCTTTATATTGTTAATTTTGAGGTTAACTAGGATCACTGTTATATAATTATATTGACAATTTATAGCGTCGTACAATCTGAATATTAAATACTTTGGATAAATGAATAATTGAAAGCTGTACGGTTTTACATGTTAAAGTTATAGTTGATACAATTTAATCACCGTAATAAGCAATGTCTTGGTAATGTTTACGTAATTAGCGAGTTCATTGGATGCAGAGGCCTGCACAAGACCTGGAGCAGACCCGTTCGCGAGACATCGCTCCTGAAATGCCATGCAACCTGCGCAACATCCTCGCTTGAGCAGCTTGTCTGACCACCTGCCCAGATCGTTCCTGGCAGGCATTGTAGACCCGGCGGGTACCCGCAGTCTTACGATACCTAGTAGGTCTCAGTTCGTTCTTTCCATGAACTGCAGACCCCTCCCTCTGCATGACGTAGTTGCTTCGAGTAGAAACTGCACCGGGCCCACACCGTTCTGCAGTGTTGCCAACTGCAATAGATTTTCACTACTTAAAAAAGGGAACTCAAAGCTTCGTAAGCCACATCACCAATGAAATGAGATTTACGAATGTTGCTACCCCCCCCCCCCCACACACATTGAAATAGGTTTTCCGTGGCACAGGATCCATAAGTATATGTCGTAAATAACCAATATACGTATATATAGTGATATAGGGCAGGACTGAAACATGTCACGTTCGACGCTGAGGTCGCGAGTCAAACAACACACTGTTCTACTGCGAACACCAGGGCCGTAGCCAGCAAGGGGCATTGCAGTTACCCTCGTTTGGGGGGGGGGGCAAGTACTTGGATAAACGTAACAACAACAACAATCACAATAATAGTAATAAAGTAGCATGAAAGGCATTGTTATCCTCATAAATCACGCAAAAAGGGGGTAGATGTCGGTTCTCACGCATTTGTGTTGAAACAGAGGATTAGAAATATTTTTTTTCAACACGTCAATTTCACATTAGCTAATAATGGAAAACAAGCACACAAACTATTTTTGAAAGAAAGTGCATGATAAATGCATTCCGAATGTACATACATATGGCATGTAAAATTTCCATCTACAATATTTTCTTTTCACATGGAGCGACGTATTACATAATTAATTCATCCAACTCGTAACAAACCGTGGCCGCGGTGGCTCAGTCGGTAACGCGTCTGACTGCCATGCTCAAGGTCCCGGGTTCGATCCCCGGCCGGTTCAAATCCGGGAACTTTTCTAAGGTTTGGAAGCGGCCCCGGCGCCCACCCAGCGTCGAATAACATGGGTACCTGGGGGAAACCCTGGGGGGTAAAGGCGGTCAGGGGCGTGATGCTGATCACATCACCCCCACTCACGACCGGATCAAGAAAGTGTGGGGCGTTACCACCACACCCCCTATACGCCTTCATGGCGTGGTGCTATGCACAGGGGAGCACTTTACCTTTTTTTTTAACTCGTAACAAACCAACATTAATAGCAAATAATATCACGGGCCGCCATAGCATTCTCTGTTTTAAAACTTTTCTCACTTAGATCGTTCGGCGCTCAGGGCCGACTCCCGCTACCCCTTTGCTACGGCATTGAACTTGATGAGACTTGTACTTTAATGTTTGACCCCCACCCTGACCCCTCCGCTAGACAATTTCCGTCCAAGGTTGTGAGCATTGCACCCTGCCCCCTCTGGTTGCGCCACTGCGTGCCTGGTTAAGGCACCATGCAAAGAAAAACAATTAGTTTTCAGTGAGGAGATTTTTGTTTGCTCGATCATTCATTTAGATAAATGAAACTGTAATATTGCGTGCATTTCCTGGCAATAAGATAAAAACTGCTTACGCTGAACTGAAATCGCTAAGTATATAAATTCTCCTTGGAGAAGAAGCTCCTCCTAGGACTTCGTAGGATTTAGTAGCTGTGTAAGTAGGCAACACTGGCTGCAGCCGTCCACGTGGTGATGAAACACCTGGAGCGACACGCTGCCGGAGGGCTGTTTCCTTCCAGCAGGTTTTGCAGGCGCCCGGGTCTTGTTGAATGCCCAGGTACCTTGTAAGCGCAGAGCGCCTTGAAGACCAAGAACCCGGGTAAAGACGCAAGTCGACTCGTTGCCGTGGGCAGGCGAGCAGGTAAACCTGTTATCGCGTGCAAGCGGGCAGTGGGTAGGTAAAAGGCAGACTATGCTGGCCTCTAATTGGATGTCACGACGGGGCGAACGAAGCTTATCCATTTTCACGTCCATTCCGGCTTAACTTTGTCGCTTGGCGGCGTGATCAATAGATGGCTTCCGGGCGATAAGATTGGATCTCCGCATCTTCAAGGATTGGCAACTAGGTTGGACGCCCCCGAGCGGGGCCTTTCTCTGTCTCTACTCCATCTTGATAGTAAACAACCACGTGCGAAATAAACACAACACGGAACGGTGCGACACACAAAGCGGATACTTTACGCGGGTGGTTCGCGAGAGATTGTGCACGATAACACGTCGAAGAAAATCTGAGTAAAACTGTGTCTTCCGCTTCTCTGCGCGTCTATTTATTTGCTATTCAAAAGGTTCGTTACGGTACCCTCTCTTGCCAAGCGTTGGTAAATCGTCCTCAAGTCGTAGCCTCTTGTCCTGCTATCTTCGCCCGTGTATTTGGAGTTCTTTGACCCTTCTCCAAAAGCACCTCGAAGAGAGGTTACCCAAAAACCGGGCCCATTGTAACCTGCACGTTCGCTGCCGAAGAGAGCGCCATGGAGTCTGTAGCTATTGTTATCCAGTCTCGCTGTTTAACCTTTAATATCGGGCTTAATTTATCTCCTATCAAATTCTGCTTTTGGGATTTTGTCGATGATAATCTGCTGCTGCGCTGTCTTAAATTTCAGTTGAATCCGCTTATTGGTAATAAAGTTGTATTTTTATATTTCTTACCCGAGGCTCGGCCTCTTCTCTCGGGAAACAGGCTAGTCCTCCGCGCTCCGCCGTCCAAGTCCCGGTGAACAGCCACAATCCAATACATGTTATTGCTTATTACGGCGATTAATTGATTTACCTGATAATTAGCAAGATTTTATCGTTATAACATTCCCCTCTCCTTACACATGATTTTTTTCTGAGCTTAAGATTATACGCGAAGGAGAAATTCATCAAAACACAATTAATAATTAACGTTAAATCTTGCCTAATTATTACACACAGGCGCTCGAATAGGGACTCGAACCCTGGAATATATAGTTGTCTTTCTCTATAGACTAAATTGCACTTTTCAATTAATTTACATTATTACATTTAACATTAACCAAACATAAAATTGCAGGATTACTCAACATTCATTTGCAGTTTTGACTCTGTAACATTGATCATTTAAACAATCACCTTACTAACACTTAGGAGATTTATCCTATTATGTATGCATATACATATGTAAACTTACTACATTCACACCCTAAGTTATAATGAAAAATCACTCTTTGAGATATAGTTCAGAATTACTGAGTTATTACATAAAATATTTCTTATCATCAATTCAAACCTTTTTAAATACATGTTTCTTTACTAAATAATATCTATTCTGGGTAATAAGAATATAAATAATATGTTATTAATATTATCTTGGCATTAATATAACATGATATATGCTCAGATATTGCTATGTATATAGATATATATATATATATATAAGTCTCAGTTTTTTAATTATAATAATAATAATAATATCATAATTGTGTTAAATTATTTACACTAGTATGCAGAATAATTTACAAGTTTAAAGGCTCTTTCGATGTTCAGAATCGTCGCGGTCAGTACTCCAGGTTTTTTAAGTCGTCGAAGCCACATCCTTTTCTTTTCTTGAGAACAGTTACATTTTTTTATGTTATTTATGTGCTGGTGGATAATCTTCTCTCCTCGTTTACTTCTGCATGGTCTAATAGGATATTCTTAAAACATATTCCGACGTCACTGCAACTTTCGTTCAAATGACATACCAGTTTATCAGTTTTTTTCTTCTACACGTAATTTAGGGCATTCTTTGCTCTCGGCAAAATAATAAAACAATTTTCTTCCTCTGAAAATTTGTGTTTTAATACGTAAATTCCGCCACTTCTTGGGCTCCGTCGTTCCTTAAGCACACTTCCCCCTTACGTATATCTAAGGAAGCTCCATACTGTGCTAGAAAATCCATACCTAGGATAAGATCGACGTTCAGATTCCTTATTACGTGTACGTCGATGAGGGTTTCCATTTTCCCTAATTTTGCCCCAATAATAACATCGAATATCTTACAGTGTCGCAATTGTGGGCTAGTGATATCCTTTGAAATTAATTTCCAAACCTCTGCAGCACACAGATTGAGTTCGCATCCTGTGTCTAATATGGCATTAATACGGTGTTCACCAATTTTCAGCTCCAGCTGGGGCGTTACTGCGGGCCATAGCTTCTTACTCGCCAGCGTTGCCATCTCAGTCTCCTCCTCATTATCCGACGCTAATTTCTATATTTGTAATTTTGTTCATCCCCTCAGTTGAGAAAGTGAGTAGTGGTAGCGGGCGGTTTCTGCGCCATCTTGTGAGGAGCTGAAGTGAGGAGCTCGCCTTAATGGATTTCTCTCGTAAGGCATGAGCTCTATTTGATGGCGCAGTGTTGCCAGCTTCTTACTCGAAAAAATTACCAAGGTTTTTGGTCTAACCTAACCTAAAGCAAGGAGCTGGCAACGTTTTTCTCGCAGTGTTGCCAGCTCCTCACTCGAAAAAAATCACCAAGGTTTTTGGTTTAACCTAACCTAAAGCAAGGGGCTGGCAATTTTTTCGAGTAAGATGTTGGCAACACTACACCCGAAAATAAAGCTCGGTGGGGCTTGCTTTAATGGTTTGTTTTTGTAAGGCAAGGGGCTAGAGAGAGAGAGAAAAACTTATAGCTGGGAACAGTAATGAGCGAATGCGCCATATCGTAATTTTCCAACTCCCGGGGGGGGGCCAATGTTTGTATATCGCGACTTTTGTAAACCTCTCTCTCTCGGGGGAACGATGTGCCACACACACATACACACATACACACACACACGCACGCACGCACGCACGCACGCGGGGCCAAAATTTTTCAATTTACGGCTGGAAAAATGTTTTTCTATGACATGTTTTCGTTCGAGGCAAATTCGTAGGTAGATATTGTTAAATAAATATTAATATTGTAAATATATATATATACTTATTGTATTTAGTTTTTCGGTATCGAAAAGCGACTGTCATACAACTTCGAAGTTTGCAGATGAAGATAAGCATGCAATAACAAGAGAAGTACAAAACGCACCCAAAAATACATATTTTATTTGGATGAATGCTTCGTACGCCACCCACTATCGCATGCGCTCGGTAGATGCACCATATCATGTATGGTCCAACAGCGCTACCTGCATGTTGTACATTTTCTGTGCATTTTTTTGTATATTTGTATGCGTGAGTGAAGAGGTGCCAGTTTGAGGTAGATTGGTTTGGTAACACAAGGTTTAAAAAAAAAAGCCGTAAAAACAAATTCTGCCAGCTGACTAGCTAAACCTAATGCATAACGTCGAATAATTCTGACGGAGGCTAAAACCCAACAGACTGTTCAATGTATAACGTCAAGTAATCTGCCAGCTGACTAGCTAAAACCAATGCATAACGTCGAGTAATCTGCCAGCTGGCTAGCTAAAACCTAACAGGTTGCTCAATATAACATCAAATGTAGAAAATAAAAATAACGTTTACATTGGGAGATGATCATTAGAGTTTATTAAATTTTGTACATACTGTGTAGCCTCAACTAACACGCGCGTTGAATAAATATGTTTGTTTGAATTGCATCTAAGCTAGTTGCACTGGTTCCCGTATTTTTCCAAACACCTCTCAGTCGAATGTACCACGCGTAATTCTACTTTTGTATCTTGTTTACATCCGGCTAGTTACGCTGGTTCCCACGACGCGCCGATTGTTCCGAAACCTTTTGTTTGCAGCTAGTCGTACTGTCGGTCGAACACACCCATCCGGCTTCGCATCTAGTAGCATCCGCTCCAAACCACTCGAAGAATAGGACGCCGTCATGCCTGCTTGCTATTACATCCGTACGTGCTCCGGATGTTTATGGGCCCCCATCCTGTTGCAGCAGTCGCCGCCCAAGTAGTTATCCCGAAATCAAAAATTACACGAGGCAACAACCTCGTGCTTCCTGTACCCGTCGCTCGTAAACACAATAATACAAATTCAACAATACGTAGGTCTTGGGACGACGGAAGTTATACTTCCTGTTTTTTTTTAGTGACGCCAGTTAAAATGATGTGGCTGAAATGTAGTGGGAGAAGAGGAGAGGGGGGAATGTTCTAGAGAAAATTGCCCTCGGATTTCTATTGGTCCACGTTATGTTGACTAATATTTTACTTTCGACTTCATTAGAAAACCGTATAAAACTTAAAGTGCTGGTGTAGTAAGTTCTATTTTATTTTGAACGTTAGTGAAGAGCATTTCCGCAGAATTTCTAAAAGTAAGTAATTGTTTCTTAGTTCGCTTTGATTTATAAGTATAATATTGCTTTTATGGAAGAAAATATACTCACAAAACACGCAAAAAGAGAGAGAATATAGAAAGTGTTTCATGTCTCTCTCTGCTTTTATATATTTGAAGCATGCATCTTGGTAGCTGGAATATTTTTTTTCTTCCGTGTGCTGTTACTGATAGGTAGGAAATATGTGTGCGGGGCATATTTCAAAAAATAAAAAAATGTGTTAAATTGTTAGAAAAAAGACAGAAAAAATAGAAAAGAGTTGCGTGTTTTTGATATCTAGTGGAAGTACTGATTAATTAATTGAGTTGGCGTTTTTTTTTTTTTGAAGCCCATTTTATGCACAGTAAGGCTAATCAGGACTGGACCTACAGTTTCAAGAACCACTTGTACGGGTATCGAACTCTTGATTACAAGACAATGATGTTATCGCTACGTCATTGCAGAGGCTAGTGGAAGTACTGATTGATTGATTTGATGTTTTAAGTCTATTTTATGCACAGTAAAACTAATCGGGACTGGACCTACAGTTTCAAGAACCACTTGTATGGGTATCGAACTCTTGAATACAAGGCTATTGCTGTGCTAACGCAGAGGCTAGTGGAAGTACTGATTGATTGATTTGATGTTTTAAGTCTATTTTATGCACAGTAAAACTAATCGGGACTGGACCTACAGTTTCAAGAACCACTTGTACGGGTATCGAACTCTTGAATACAAGCCTACTGCTGTGCTAACGCAGAGGTTAGTGGAAGTACTGATTGATTTGATGTTTTAAGTCTATTTTATGCACAGTAAGGCTAATCGGGGCTGGACCTACAGTTTCAAGAACTACTTGTACGGGTATCGAACTCTTGAATACAAGCCTACTGCTGTGCTAACGCAGAGGTTAGTGGAAGTACATAGTTATTCGAATCTTATTTATTTAAAATATTTAGTTTTTTTTTATGCACGCTTATTGATTTTAAACCTAAAATTAAATAAAATCCGCCAATTATATCCAATTATACTTATGGCTACAACGAGCATTGAGATTTTTTTGCTACGTAAACAAAATGGCTGACATGCCAAATATGAACAGGCTATATAGATTTGAGAGAGAGAGATGGATAAAAAAAAAGTTAATTAAAATTTAATTTCATGATTGCAACACGGAACTTAATGATTGATTTAGTTTATTTTATTTTATGTTTTGTACCTCTTGGCTAATTTGCGAAGATTGGGGATGAGTGATGAAATGGATATTCACAAACAACCAAGCCCGACCAGGATTCGAACCCGGGACCCTTGGCGTCGCAGCGCGATGTGCTAACCACTCGGCCACAGGGTCGGGCAAGTGTTGGTATATACATAGACCAAAGTTACATGGTTCTAGGCCCCATAGGAGCCGAGAAAATCAATGTCTTGGAAAACGTCTTAAGACAAATATCTCAATCTTTAAGAAAGTCGACTTCCGGTATCTCAAGATGTTACTTCCGGTCTGTCAAGAAAATTTTCTTAAGACAAAAATATTAAGACGTTTTCCAAGATATTGATTTTCTCGGCTCCTAATTGAGCTAGGATGATGATTTTAGGTTTGTTGGATAGGATTCGACGAGAACTATTCGACTAGCAAATAAAATCGTTTCTACCCCCTCAAG
Source organism: Lepisma saccharinum (assembly GCF_977018435.1). Lineage (NCBI taxonomy): Eukaryota > Metazoa > Arthropoda > Insecta > Zygentoma > Lepismatidae > Lepisma > Lepisma saccharinum. Next base: position 8,631 of record NW_028143726.1, read on the forward strand.
TTTCGGAAATACAGATAATTTTTTATTTTTTTTGAGAAACTTGATTTGCCAGCTTAGTTTTTACTCTAATTCGAAAATTTTAATAGCATTCGATACAAAATTAGAAGTACTCTACAACTTATTGGAGGGGTGATGACTACTACCTGCTGTTTTCGAGTTATTTTGGATTAAAATTTCAAGATGTAATTTCTAAGATGTTTTGTAATTCATCAACTATGGGTTGTAGGAAAACGATTCTTGCTCTATCTGCTATCGCTCGACGAATACTATAAACATAAATAATGCTTATGGTTTGATGTTTAAAATGGCGAGCGGAAAATAACTATGTTTTCTGAAATTATGATTTATACTTCATACGCCAAGAGGGCTGAGGGTTAGAAAAAAAAATTGTTTGGTAGAATTATGCACACATAATATTTTTGTGTTTTCTATACACAAGCTTAATTATTTTTTTCCAATTATTTACAGGATTTATTAAGAAGCAAGAAGTAGCATAAATAACACACTCCCATCAAACCCAACACTATTGTGAATTATTGCACAGTATTTATTTTGTGGCACTCCACTATATATATATAATAACATACCCACAAATATTTTCAACAAGATGCAATCTGAGAAAAGTTGCCCTGTGTGCAAGATAACCATATCAAGCCAAAATTTTGCAAGACATTGTCGTACCTGCGCACCTGGTAAGCGTGTAACCGCTAAAAAATCATGTCCCAGGTGCGGTATACATATTACTATTAATAATTTAAAGAGACATATAACATCATGCAAAATTGTCGTCGGAGCATCTGTTCCACAACCGTCGACCAGCTCGACCAAGAGGAAAGCGGAAACCGACTCGCCACCATCCGCCAAACGCGTCAAGCCTGTGGCGAAAGCGAACCAGACTGCTTTCGAGCGGTTGTTAGAAGATTTTGTCATCACTTCGGAGGGCTCATGCGACGTGCGTAGCTTTTTGGAGGAGAAGCGAGCAGAGATTGTTTCCATCCTCGGTGATGCGCTTGCAACGCACTCCACCAAATTCTACGCATCGCTACGTTGCCAGTACAAGAAGCCGTCCGATGAAATTTACAGCTTCTGCCACAACACCAAGGCGAAGACGTTGCATCTGGCGGATGTTGACAACCTCGAGGTCATCTACAACCAGTTTGCCGATGAGCTGGTGGCAAAACAAGAAGAACATGAAGCTAAAGGCTCGGGGGGTTCGCTGTGTGGCAAGCCTCACGAACTGTGCGTCAAACTTTGCAAGTTTACGCCTCTCTCCGCCTCCAGCTACGTCCCCTTACCATCTGCCATTGCGAGAAAGAAGGCCGTCCTGAACATTCAGAACAGTGACGCCAAGTGCTTCGTATGGTGTGTTCTGGCAGCGTTGCACCCAGTTGAGCGAAAAAACCATCCACACCGGGTTAACCACTACCTACCCTACGAGGCAGAGCTGGAAGATGCGATGGCTGGGATCGACTACCCGGTGGAGGTCCCGGATATTCGAAAGTTCGAGGCCCGTACACACAACCCTCGGTTGGCCATCAACGTTTATGGCCTCGCTGACAAAAATGCGGTGTACCCTATCCGGGTGAGCGACGTAGACGACGATGATGCTCGAGAAATTCATCTTCTGCTCATCAAGGACGAGACCCATCACCATTACACCCTTATCCGTTCCCTCTCCCGGTTGGTGTCAAGTCAAAAAAGCAAGCATCGTGATAGCATAGAAGTTTGTCGAAGGTGCTTGTCAACTTTTGACAATCGAGAACAGCAGGATTATCAGCGCATCAGAGGCCCCAACATCGCTGCCGAGAAGCTCGCTCGCCACAAGTTCTACTGTAGTAACAACGAGCCGGGTGTGGCAGTCTTGCCCGAACCTGGCACCGTGGAGCGTTTCCGCATGCACGGTGCTATGGTGGAGCACCCCGCTATCATCATCGCAGATTTCGAGGCCTTCCTCAAACCCCTGTCCATTTGCGATCCCGATCCCGAAGTTTCCTCTACCACCCCTTACCAACTCCACGAGGCATCCAGTTTCGCATACGTTGTGGTGCGACGTGACCAGCACATCGCCCCCGAGCCCTACGTGTACCGTGGTCCCGACGCAGCCAAACACTTCCTCGAGAGGATGGTTGTCGAGGCCATTGAGATAGGGAAGGTACTGTTGACCCCCAAGTCTATGCTCCCACTGTCCCCCGACGATCAACGTAGACACGACGAGGCTATCGCTTGCCCTGTCTGCGACAAGGAGTACACCGCCAACAACCGTAAAGTCCAACACCACGATCACTTTAACGGTAGGTACGTTGGTCCTTGGTGCAACGGATGCAACCTCATGGCCCGGGACCCGCACTTCATCCCTGTGTTTTTTCACAATGGCTCGGGATACGACTTCCACCACCTCGTCAAGCATCTTGGGTACGACAACGAGGGAACCAGCGTCCTGGCGCAGAACGAGGAGCGTTACATCAGTGTGAGCAAACGAGTGTCGATCTCAGGATCACACTCTACCGTCGAGCTTCGCTTCCTCGACTCCCTGAGGTTCCTCCCGGCAAGCCTCGATGCTCTCGCAGGGAAGCTTAGCGACGAGCAAATGCTTATTACCTCCGGAAACTTTCCGAACTTGGACGCCGGCCTCTTCAAGCGTAAGGGGGTCTATCCCTACGAATACATCACAGACCCTTCCAAGTTCGCAGAGACGTCGCTACCTCCCCAGGCGAACTTCTATAGCAAGCTGCGAGGCTCGGGCATCTCTGAGGATGACTATCACCATGCCCAGTCCATGTGGCGCAAACTGGGCTGTCGAACTCTCGGGGACTACCACGACGCCTACCTCAGACTTGATGTGACGCTCCTCGCTGACGTGTTCCAGACGTTCCGTGCAACTGCGAAGACCATCTACAAGCTGGACCCTGCCTACTTCTACAGTCTTCCTGGACTGGCGTGGTCAGCCATGTTTCTGGTGACGAAGATCGAGCTGGAGCTTCTTTCGAACGTGGACATGATGCTGTTTGTGGAACGTGCCGTGCGGGGTGGAATGGTCCAGGTGTCGCAGCGACACTCGCACGCCAACAATCACCACATGGCCACCGGTTACGACCCCTCACAACCATCCAGCTACATCATGTACACGGACGTCAATAACCTCTACGGACACTCCATGATGCAGCCACTCCCTTTTAGAGGCTTCGAGTGGGCTGACCCTTCCAACTTCGACATCGAAAGCTTCGACGATTCGGAACATGGGTTCTTCGCCGAGGTGGACCTTGAGTTCTCCGAGAAGCTGCAGGATTTGTTCAGCGATCTTCCCCCTGCACCCGAGTTGAAGAAGTGTCCACCCTATTCCAACCAGAAGAAGCTCGTCATGGACTTCGAGTCCAAAGAGCGTTATGTCCTGCACTACCAAAACCTCCGGTGGTTGATGAAGCAAGGGGTTACCGTCCACGCAGTTCACCGCATCCTCAAGTTCGAGCATTCTCCGTGGTTGAAGTCATACATCGAGCTCAACACCGAACATCGCACAGTCGCCACTTCTGATTTCGATCGCGATTTCTTCAAGTTAATGAATAATGCGGTGTTTGGCAAAACTATGGAGAATGTACGGAATCACATGGACATAAAATTGGTAACGAGGAAAGCACAATGTCGCAGGCTCGTAGCAAACCCGTTATTCAAATCGAGGACCATTTATAACGAACAGCTTGCTCTGGTGCATATGAGGAAGAGTGAGGTGAAACTCGACAAGCCAATTTATGTTGGCGCCTCAGTATTAGACCTGAGCAAGCTGCACATGTTCGAGACGTACTACGACATATTACGTCCACATTATAGCCACAACATCTCGCTTCTCTACACGGACACGGACAGCTTGGTGTACCACGTCCACTCAGCCGATGCATACGGGGATATAGTCACGGTACCAGCTTTGGTTAACCTCTTCGACACCTCGGGCTATCCCCAGCCGAACCAGTACGGCATCCTGCCCCGAAACAAAAAAGTGCCTGGCAAACTCAAAGACGAGAAGGACGGTGATGTAATTCTCGAGTTTGCAGGTCTTCGCGCCAAGGCCTATGCCATCAAAGCCGAGGGCAGCGTTACCAAGAAGGCCAAGGGTGTCGGCAGACAGGTGGTTCGGGAGCATCTCGCATTCGAGGACTTTGTCGATTGCCTCAAGACCAGGTCGTCGGTTCTAAGAGCAGAACAGCGCATCCAGAGCGTCGACCATGTGTTGACCACAAACAAAGTTAGAAAAATTGCGCTGGATCCCAACGACGATAAGAGGCGCGTCCTCGAGTGTGGTATTCACACATTGCCGTGGGGGCACTATCGTTTAGCAGAAAGCAAAACCTGCAACATATGCCCATCTTCAACAGAAGATTCATAAAAAAAAAAAAAAAAACACTTTGACTGTCATTACAAAAAAAAAAAACACTGACTGTTATTACAAAAAAAAAAACATTGACTGTTATTACAAAAAACTTTGACCGTATTCTTAAATAACCAGCATGCCAATGAATTTGTTCGGTTTCAAAAAACAGATCATTATGGAAACCATACTAGATCATGAAGTCTTACCTTCTGTGTTACCTAAACTCAACGGTCTGTTGATCATTCACCTCAACAGCATTTGGACGAAATTGGATGACGATGTGGGCAAGATGTTTTATGTTTTTAATAACAATTTACATTTCTACGAAATTCCGATCGACGGGAAACTTCAAATCACCGTGAATCCGGAAAACGCAGGCGAAATCAAAATTTCTACCGGCAAGAACATTTTTCGAATTAAGCACGACAAGATGCTTTCTAACATTACGTACGATGTTTCCGCAGGAGATTATCTTTACATGGAACTCCTCGGAGATTACGACAAACTTATTCCTCTCTTCGTAGAATTACGAATCGTCTATCCTATTATAAATAACCGTTAACCAAAAATGCCTAACGACATTTTCGGCAACACCAAGCGTGTAGACCACGCAGAAGAGATTCTCATGTTGGACATTCGAGTTAAGAAGTTGAGGACCGATTTGATTGCTTTGCAGGAAACCTTAAACAAAAGTTTAGAGTCGGAAATCGCTACGCTCCAAACGCAATGTCTCGACCCCATTCTGAAAATCGATTCCGAACTGAAGACGCTGATAAAAAATTATGTCGACGTGCCTTCTTACGACAACGTTCAAAATATACAGTTGAGCGTGGATTCGCTTCAAAATGATTTGGCCAAATTACAGCAATTTCAATCGAAAAATGAAGATTTGTAAAAATTGTAACTCGAAATCGAAGAACGAACTTCCGCAATAGAAAAGAATTTCTCCGAACTTCAAACCGTCGTGAACGATATTGATGTAGAACGCTTGCACGTCGTCGTTTCCAAATTACAAGAAGAATTCACCGGCACGTTGGAAGAAATTAAATCCAAGTTGCAGACTTTGGAAGATACTATGACGAACCTACCATCGTCGGACGAACTGCAGGTCATCGGTAAAAGCGTCGCGAACATAAAAATTCAATTAGAGGCCTATCAAGATTTCGAACACATTCAAACCACCATCGCTACGCTTCAGGCGTCCTTGGAATTGATCAACGAAGAAATTAAAAATATTCACGCTGAAGCAAGAGCGTTGACGAGCATTCAAGACACGTTGAGCACGGTTCAGCAGAAGATCGAATATTTAGAAAATTTGAACGTCGAAACGAATCTCGCTCATTTTCATCACGTACTCGACAACATACAGGGTGACTTGGAATCGTTACGGACGAGCGTGCCTTCGAGCGAAGATTTGGAAAAATTGAAAACGGCGGTGACGGCACTATCCGATTCGAGCGACATCAAAAATTCGTTGAGCGATCTCGAGAGTAGGGTGACCAATCTCCCCACCACCAAAGAATTGCACACTTCGAAAAGAAACATATCACGTATGCTGAAACGACTGGAAACGGAAACGGCGAACGTGGAAGAGATTCGAGACGAAATCAGTTCGCTGGTGTCGACGCTGCCCACTTCGCAGAGCGTAGCCGACCTTCACACGCAGTTTACATAGATGCGAAGCATCGTGAACGATCTTACCGAGAAGAGCTCGAAATTGAATCAAGTCGAGAACCTTCAGAACATCGTCGTCAACATCAGAGATCAAGTTGGAGTGCTGGAATCCACGCAGGAATCGACGCTGACCTCTTTCGGTGCCAAGTTGCAAAAACTCAACGAAAACTACAAGCAGTTGAACGTGGAAGTGAAAATCAAACCGTCGTTTTCTGCCGTAACGGATACCATAGTCGAGCATCTGCTGCCCATCGAAAATAAACTCGGACAAGTTCACAGTAATCTGCTCGGCGTCGACACTAAATTCGCTAAACTGCATTCTCTGCAAGCCATCGAAATCAACAGCGTACCCAATCAACAGAGAATCTCCACGTTTGTCGAAGGTAACAAACTGTACATGTTACATCCTTATCATCCGTACTACAAGTTTCTCCTCGATGGCACGATTCAGATAAACGAATTTTCGTACTGGTCTCACGGCAGAAAAGCTAGCGTTCCCACCATGACCTTGATATCGAATCGTGGTGTCCAGAAAGCGGGAAACATTCCTCTGGCACGTTGGAACGAAACGCGCAACATATATGAAATACACGAAGACGAAGATCTCACCGTTTTCGACGTGAGTGCCGGCGATAAGCTGATCATTCAAAACACGAGCGAAGTGCCACCGTCTTTGAATCCCATCACGCTTGTGCTTCTCTTGAAACGTAATCTCTAAAAAAAAAATGTCTAGGCAAGCCATCGTCGAAGAATTGCATAAACCTGCACGCCGCAACTACGAACGTTTGGCTGTGGTAACCAAGGGCATCGACGACCTCTGGCAAAGCGACCTCGTGGAGATGAGTAGCGGCAATTTGAAAAACGTACATAAATTGAACAAGGGCAACAAGTACCTTCTCACCGTCATAGACACGTTTTCGAAATTCGCATGGGCTCTACCTTTGAAAGCCAAAACGGGAACGTGCGTCACGGAAGCATTCAAATTAATTTTTCGCGAAAGCGGCGGCAGACGACCACGGTTTCTGCAAACGAACAACGGTAAAGAATTTTACAACGCCGTATTCCAAAAGTTTATTCAAAAACACAAGATTCGACATTATTCGAGCTTCAGTCACATCAAAGCCAGCATCGTGGAAAGATTCAATCGAACCTTGAAAACACACATGTGGAAACGATTCACGCTTCGGGGAAATTACAAATGGGTCGACATCCTGCCGGAACTCGTCGACACCTATAATGATACGGTACACAGAACAATAGGCATGAAGCCAGTTGACGTTACCAAGTCCGATGAGCAGCGTTTAATTTCTACAGTTTACTGTCCAAAGTACACACCCACGACAAAAAAAGCTAAATACAAAATTGGAGACCAGGTGAGGATCAGCAAATTCAAACGCACCTTCGAGAAGGGATTCACAAAAAATTGGAGTACGGAACTCTTTACGGTGGTTCGAGTTTTACCTGGAAACCGACACACGTATATAATAAAAGATAGTAGCGGCGAGATTTTGAAAGGGAGATTTTACGAAGAGGAACTCTCTAAAGCGAAACAACCCGACACGTACCTCATCGAGAAAATATTGCGTAGGAAAGGTGACAAACTGTTTGTCAAATGGCTGGGACTTCCGGAAAAGAGTTGGATCGACGCGAACGAAGTAATCTTGTGAGTACGTGGAACGTGGTGAAGCGTCTACCGGATCCGGAAAGTCAAACGAAGAAAAAGAACGGCGAGTTGCTTCCCGACAGCATCCGCTGTTTGATCGTAGGTCCTTCGGGGTGTGGGAAAACGACACTGCTCGTGGACAATTTTCTCCTCGCACCGAATTGGTTAAATTGGAAGAACAGGCACCTGTACGTGTTCTCGAAAAGTTTGGAGCAATCCAAATACCAGCAACTGATGAAACTGTACGATGGTCTGGACATTGCAACATTCGCCTCGGAAATAAAACCGCTCGACGATTGTCGTGAAAATTCAGTCGTCGTGTTCGACGACGCCATCCTGGAAAATCAAAATGAAATTCGCAACTTTTTCACGCAAGGTCGTCACAAAGGAATGGATTGCTTCTACCTAGCTCAAACGTTTTCCAAAATTCCAAAACAGTTAGTACGCGACAACGCTAATTTCATATGTTTGTTTCGTCAAGATCACACCAACCTCAAGCACGCGTACAGAGGAATTCGAAAGAAACGCCTCCCTTACGGTTATGCAACCCGGTATTTTATATCGTCTAGTTTCGCCTGGTAGAGTAGTTCCCGAGAGGAGCAGTGTTTCCAAACCTATAACCGTAGTGTTTCCAACCCCGTATTGGTTGGTTGGCTGTTGATTTGGTGTTTTAAGTCCACAATGAACAGTATGACTAATCGGGACTGGACCTACAGTTTAAAGTGGGATCCGAACCACTTTGTGCCTCCACCGGGACCCCTTGATTACAAGGCGTCGACGCTACCACTAAGCCATCCAAGCCTGTATTGCTTCGTAGAAGACGAAACCTTCACGTAACTTCTTCATTCGTGATTTACATTTGGTTTACAGACTCACATTACAGGACACTCTTTTCCTGTATTGCATGTTTTCTGGAGCATTTATTTTTCCTTCTGGGGAGAAAATTCTGTTATTATTTTACATCTTATTTTTCGCAGCTTCTCTACCATTTATTGGCTAATCGCAACAATGAGGATGAATGATGACTCGATGGAATTGATAAAAGGACAGTCATAAAGGAACCATGGGGAGCTAGATTCATATTTTTATTATTACTAATATATTTCTCTTTTTTTACTTTACTTTTGGCTAGTCGCAACGATGAGGATTAGTGTATGATAAAATTCATGAAGGAACACTCATAAACAATCATACCCAGGCCGGGACTCGAACCCGGGAATTTCGGCAGCGAGATCAAAAGCCGACGGCTTACAACGCTCGGGCACAGCGGCGGCCAATTATTATTAGTGATATTGTCTCAAGTAGTGTATTTTTCCACCATATTCTTTCACACAATCATGAAACGGATGAAAATTAAAATGTTAAAATACCTGCCTACGTTGTTTTTTTAGCTTGCAATATAAAACCCTACTGCACGAAGCTAAATTGTGGAAATACGAAACAGAACCAAGTTAACATATCTTGGCCGTGGAAAGTGTTAATAGAAAATCTAGAAAAGAGCCATTTAACAGTTGCCTGATTGCTTTTCCATTTGTTGTATGGGAAGAATTGTCTGAAATGTGTGTGTAGTGGCAGGCAAAAGAGAATACAAAGATCGAATAGAGAGGCAACACTGTCATTGTTCTGCACTGCACAGACCACGCGTCTCGTCGAGTGGGCGGGGCACTGTGTGTGCGAGCGAGCCGCTGTTGCTTCTGCAAAAAGAACACTCACAAACAACTGAATGACGCTCCGCTTAAAATCTAGTCAATCGAGAAAGGATTTGTTGAGGAAGTGAATTGAAATATAAACGCCAGAATTTGGTCTAAGCCTATAATGGTTACTAGCAATAAGAGCTGATCAATTTTTACATGTGGAATTCCGTAATGAACGAGGCAACAGGCCGCACTCCACACCTTTAGTCTGGTAACACTCATAAATCATCTCATTATATGCGTCCGGTTATGCTGATAGTCATGTTTAATATATTACCTTCAAACATAAACAATATCATGGACTCACTCAGAGGCAGAATTCAATTTTACGCTTTACTTTCCTGAAGATATTGTAGCAATATAATCATTCCGCTCTATTTTCGTATTCTCAATTGAACTCGCACTATTTTCCCCCCTCCCTTCTCCCACCTTAAAAATTTTTGGGTGAGAGGCTACAAACTATACTAAAACTGAATTACAGACAATACTTTACGACTCAAAGTGACGTGACCTAGAACGTAGTGAAAAATCACTGGTGCAAAATTCAACGTAATGATGATAAAATGAAGGTAGGAAAATGGATGTGCTAGAAAGTTTTACATACATACACACAGTTAGCTCCGTGTAGAAGATAGTTCTTCACATTTTTCTCACCTTGGCTTCCTTGAATTCACGAAACTGTAAAGCCATGAACGCGTTAACCCCCTATAATCACGGAATCCCAGGTTCGATTCCTGGTGGAGATACAACTGCCTAGTGGTTCGGATCCCACTTTCAACTGTAGGTCCCACTTCGGGTAGCCTTTCTGAGCATGAAATGGAATTAAAACAAAATTGGAACACGGTAACCCATCACAACACACGCGCAGAGAGCGTTGAACTTAATGACTGACAACTACATCGAACTTTCAGCGAAGCTGGAATAAGGTCTATTTGCCATGACAAATAGTGTGAATTTTCAGTCTCGTGGTGCTTTCTATACGAAGTGCAAGCAAGTTATCTAAAAAAATTCAAATGTGAGGGTGAGTCGAGCTATGTTTCATTCAATAAGACTCTTCACTTCAAACATATTTTGCTCTATAGCTGTCGATTTCGAATGGGCATCTAAGACTGGTTGCTTAGCGGACCGGATTTGGAAAAAATCACGGACTGTCATTGTTCCAATCACACTACAGACATAGCAAAAATTGATCGCCTGAAGATGAGAGAAGAGGTGATCTCTTGATATGTCTCGAAATATATAGATAGAATATATAGTCAATCAAAAAGAAAAACAATGGATAATGTCCAATTAAGTATAGAAACGCTGTTAGAACCGGTGTTCATTCACAGAGCAGAAGGGTTATTTTGACAAAATTCTGTTTCCCGGCTGGCTGCTTCGGAGAAGAGGGTTTGTGAAGTTGCCGCTTCTTGCCCAAGCGGTAGACCTAATTCGTTGTTTGGCCACGAGTTCCTTCGTAGGTAAACGCGGCAACAGAGGATCACTGCCATAAAGGTGGTTCCCGCGCCGGCTGAAAGAGCGACGGAAAATCAAAGAACCATTGTCACTAACTTCAGACAGACATCTAATCATTTCCTTATGTTTCGAAGCTGATCCGAAGGGACAACAAATACAAAAAAACGTCATGAATTAAATGATCGATTGGTCCGTCCTTCTGTTGATGAATGGCAATCCATATTAACAATAATAATCGTAAGCTTATCATTAAAGAGTCAACAATCAAAGCTAATACGCATCTATTGATCAGAAATTACTAGAGAGTTAAAGTTGTTTTTGTACCTCTTTGTTATTTTAAGTCGCTCTTCTGCCACTTTCGGCTAATGAGGATGAGTGACGATTAGATTAAATTGACACCATGATACCAATACTGAAGCCGTGACTCGAACGCGGAAATTTCGTGGTATCGGAAGTGGACCATTTAACGCGCTTGGCCACCAAAGAGAACCTTCTCTGCGGCCAAGCGCAGTTAGTGATGGACTAACGATCCAGACACCGAATGTTCCGGGTTCGAGTCCCTTCACAATCTAAGACATAACACTTTATCAAAACTTTATTCACCTCTCCTCCACCTCAAATTTAATACTCAATCTTCCCAACCAAATTTCCAAGCCAATTTTAGACTTCCTGTTGATATTGCTCCCTCCAAAAAAGCAATCTAAGACATAATAGTAATACACAAGAGTTGGGATTCCCTGCCCCCAAAATAATTATCAATCCAGCTACCTGAAAATCCCACTAACTTCATTAATCGCCCACCATAATTTCCCTATCAATCTAAGGCCTAATATGTAAGAGTTGGATATCGCCCCCCCCCCACCAATATTACGTATTACCCGTAACAATTCCCCTGACAATCTACAAATTACTATTTGTATAACAGCAATGGCTAATTGATAACGTAATTAAACTTGTTCCCTGTTTACTCAGTCAAATTTCCATCACAGTCTGTGCCATAATGCCCCTCCCCCTGGTCACCACTGATTTAGAACTGTGACAACGTGATAGGTGTAATGTAACTAATAGTTAAGTGTTAGGGATGGGTGCATGTGTGCTGCGCATTTGAATTTTATGTGAATCATATCTGTCAATAATGTGAATATTAATATTATAGAATATAATATAATGGTGCAGGTGTGTGAAAAAGTAACCATGAGCACCAAGGTATCAATAAAAAAGAATTGGAAACATAAGTTGCATATGGAGATGTGTGTAATTAGTTTTGTTCTGGGATATAGCAAAGAACATCGGTTAAACCGTGCGGGGTTTCAATACTGTGTCCACCCGCCGTTGGATTCAAGCACTGCATCTAGTCGACGAGGCAAGGATTCCACGAGCAGATGTTTGGTCTTCTCCTTAAACTCTCCCAAACATCAAACACGTGAAAATGTTTTCGATTGGGAGACTTCGCTGGCCAATCTACTCTTGAAATTCCTGGGTGCTGATTAAACCAGGTGGTGTTCGCTTTCGATGTATGGACGCTGCTGTTGTCTTGATCGAAAGTCACGTGCGAAATCTCATCTTCAAGGTGTCTCTCTCGCACGCTGGGAAGCGTGTGGTTTTCCAGCACTGCGATGTATTCCTGCGAATTCATTCTCGAGGACACTTCTACCAATCCACCTACTCCAGACGAACTGATCCATCCCCACACCGCCACGGATATCCTGCCACTCCTAGCATGGGTAGAAATGTTCTCGGGGCCGTAGCGAGTTTTGTTGCGCCTCCAAACATAAACCTGACCATTTTCGTCAGACGAAAATACTTTTTTGTCGCTCAAAATTACGTTGTGCCAAAATTCTTGAGGAGCTGGTAAATATTGTAAAGAAAACTGATCCGTGCTTCGTGATGGAAATGCGTCATTGCTTCATTCTTTGCCGCTCGACGGGGCCGAACTGTTGCAGCATGGCACTCCAGTTTCAACTCTTGGCGAATCTTCGTTGTAGCCATGAAGGGATTGCCCTCGCTCATCTCAATAATGCCTGCATCTTTTTCCCTGGTTGCCTTCCACAGCCGGCCTTTGTTGGGTCTTCACTTCATTCCTTGGTCACCTTCTTCCTCGTAACACCGAATCCAACGCCTGACGCATGAATCGTCCACACCAAGGGTCGTAGCAATCTGTAGTGCAGCAGATCCGCCGCACAAGAACATGCGGACTATCTTCTCTCTTGTAAATTCCGAAAGTAAGGCATGATGAAATGATATCGTAAAGGAACATTCGGACCGAAGGGACATGCTGCACGTGGCACATGCCTCTTGAAAACACCTTATCATTGGTGCATGTAGAGTTTCACGCCCATTCCGGTGCAGAAAGTTTAATTTTATTGGTTCCGTTGCAAGTGGCATGCTCAAGGCATAGATACGAGTAAAACTGCTGCAGGATCTCGAACGAAGCACCCACCGGGGCTCGAATTAAAGCCAAAGCGTGGTGGCAAAAGGCAACCGTGAAGTTACTGCATCTGAGATTTACGTCAAGCAGGGCCTGCGTGGTGTGTGCAAAGAAACTCACGCTTGCTTTAGGAAATAAGGATACTATTGAATCAATGCAATATAAAAAAGTATATACCGTAAAATATACATTATTATTGACTCATGCATTCCCTGAAAAAAATGCATTGTTTTCTCGCACATTTCTGCCCGCAATGAATATAAATGTATAATCTATTAAATTAAGCAGGTGCATGCAGATTTAAAAATATTGATAAGATAATTCAATTGAATTGAATTGAATTGTTGTTTTTTTAAGTCCACTTTATGCACAGAAAGACTAATTGGGACTGGACCTACAGTTTATAGTGGGTTCCGAACCACTATGTTCCTCCACCGGGTATCGAACCCGGGACCCCTTGATTAAAGGTGACGACTCTACGATTGCGCCATAGGGGAGGCCCTAGTCCTCTTACGGAGATAATTCGTTCGGAGCAATAGAAATGCCCTATCAAAACAATTGGGGAATATTATTTTCAATGTGGATATTCTTCGGAAAATATGTTTCTAACAACAGTTTACCTAAATAGTGGGGACTTGGGGTGAGAGAGAGGGACGGAGTTGGAAGAGAGAAAGAGAGAGAGAGAGAGAGGAAAAGCACACAATTTTCTGTTCAGTGCGAACCTTTGGGATTGCTTTTTTCTAGCGCACCAAAAACACAATACGTATAACCCAAATACAACCCAAACCTTCAATGGCAAAATTGTGAGTCAATCACTCAACTGGAATAAAAAGTACGGATTTAAATCTAGGCCAGAAGATAGTTATTGCGCTACCATGTGCCAAAGAAATCCACTTTGCCCGCGAGAATTGTCATGCCTGAGTGATATGTAGTTTACGTTAGTTGTGAGAGTTGCTTCAATTCCATTGCCTGCCAAGAATAATGATAGCGCTGAAAGCATAAAATACAGAAATGTGCATGTTTGGCGAGCTATGAGAAAAGCAGATCCTTGTGTTTTCTTTTCAAAATTTACTAATTTTATGTCAATTTTTACATATAGCCAATGGCGACAGAGGATGAATGATGCTTCAGGGAAATTGATGAAGATTGAAGAAACAACGAAAAAGAAAAACTCATTATCAGAGGCTAGGACCCAAGAACCCTGGCTACGCAGCATGTTATGATATTTAAATATATCACGGATTGCTGCTAAATCCATTCCTAGATATTTGTAATGAATGAACCCCCGCCCCCGCTACGAGAAAAAGAAAGACTATAGGATGTGAAACATTCACAATGTAATTGCATTGCTTTACATCGCTCTTGGCTGTATTCCAAATGTAGTAAGAGATCAGCGATAAGTTAGATTTTTTTGTGGCAAGGTATAAGTGTATTTGAGCGCAAGGGCTACCTATTGCATCATTTATAAAGAGTTAACTTCGTCGTTACACTAGCACCAGGCACAAATGCATCAATTTCTATTTCGGTTATTTTACATCACTCTTCTGCCTCTTGAGTTAATCGCGATAATACGGATGAATTATCAATTTATAAAATTGTGGCGGGACAAACTCAGTGATACATTCATGCCTGACCAAAGTTCGAATCTGGAACATATGACCTCGCTTCGCTAGAAAGGCTGGCAGAAATGTATCGGAAAAGTGTAGGAGCACCAAGAACCGGTTTCACCCAGCACAGACAATGAAATCATTTACAGCGACTCGCTGTGGCAGTGTTGCTCGTCACCCCCTCCCCCTCACTCGCAGATAGAATAGCCTTCTCAGCACGCACCTGCTGATGGAAGAGTGGAACCACAAGCAAAACAACCTGCGCAGACCCACGACTCCTGTGCACCGTACTCCCGCGAGGAGGGGCGGGGGAAAGTGGACCATGCTTCCTTATGGCCCGAACTGAAGGGAAGAAGGGAGATCTGCGCGGGTACTTTTCGTCCCAAGGATTTTTTTCGTTTTGGTCGATCTATACTTTTCGTTTCAGGCATATTCCGACTGGAAGGTTTCTGGCACCCCTCCGCCCCCTCCCCTTCCCAGCATGGTTAATAAATGAGACCCTTGCACTTTCAAAACCCTTATCGCAAGAAAAAGCTGGCATCAATTTTACACCACCATACAATAAGATTTACACGGGAAACATTTCCCAACATATTTTCTTGATTCGGACTAAGGGCAAATTAAAAATAATCAATGAATTAAATTACTGAAAATATGGAAAAGCGCGATACCAAAATCTGTAATGAGTGCGAAGGGAAAATCGAGAAGAGGAAAAAAAAATGAAGTATAAAAGTATTCGAATAACCAGATTAAGAGAGAAAGTTATCACTGCTCGAACAATACAAATGAAAAAAAAACGGGAATACGAATTGAAATATACGACAATCGGAAGTAGGCTGAAGGAAGCAAATTGTAATAAACGTGGAAAGAAAACATAATGAAAGGAGCGCTGGTTCGATTCGCGACGGAAGCTCATATTTGTTGTTCGAATCCCACTCTACACTGTATGTCCAGATGCATTTACACTTAAAACAAACTTCGTGGAACTTTTTCCAAATCAGATGTCGCCAAAAATTTAAAAAGAAAAAGAATAACTCTGAAGGATAAATGCCGAAAGCGTTATTGCAAAATGAAAAAAAAAATCTTCACATATTCGTTCGGAAGTGGTAAAAGAATAATAAAAAACTCAAGCATAAATGTTAATAACACTTGTTATTATTACCAGAGACATTCTCAAAATAAACTTCTTGTCCGTTAAAATCAAATCAAGAGGAAAGCAAGATCTCCACCCGGTCGCGTGAATCTGTGGCTAGATTCAAGAGTTGGAAACACTACGCTTCTCGCGAGCTGATATTCCTGGCGAAACTAGATGATATAAAATTCCGGGTTGTATAACCGTAAGGGGGGGCGTTTCATTCGATTTTGAGTGTACGATGACTACGTAGGCGGAGACATGAACTACAATCAATTTTCGGAACGCTGCTGCTCTACTTGCTGGAACGGTGACGATTTCGGATTCGCGACGATCGACATGACGAGGAAACCCAACGACGGAAAATACAGAAACAAAATCAACGACTTTCTAAACGTTGCAACGTTGTGAGAAACGTCGTATATAAATAACGTCATGACGAAACGAAAAATCGAAGACGAAAATCTCAAGCTTCGCGATTACCTCGCGAAACGCTTCAAAGGTTGGAAATCCGAGAATCGCGGATTCTACGAAGAGAAGAAACGTCAGGATCAACCTGTGATCGATGCCATCAGCAGTCTAGGTAAAGAAATTAAAAGTGTCACGGAACAAAATAAAAATTTGATTAATGAACTCGTACCGCTCGCAGCTAAAAGTTACGCCGTACCCACGCCTATTTCGAGCATTCCTTCGACGCCGTTCGAACTGAAGGATGCACCGGCACGACGTCGAGCCATTGGTAGCACGTCTTCGGATAAAATCGAGTTGGGACCTTTGGCACGAGACTACCTGAGCACGGGGAAATTCGACAAGGATGAAGTGTTCGGATTGTATCCCAGCATGGAAACCAGCGAAGGCGGCGGTGTGGTATGGAAGATTGGGAAATCGAAGATGACCTTCGAAGGCAACGACATTAAAGTCAATTTAGGCGACAAGGATAGTTGGAACAGGTATCCGGGTACGGTGGGACTGTGGGAACTCGTTGCCAAAAAGCAGCCGAAAGATTACACCGACGAAGATTACCAAAGTTACAAGGAAATTCTGATCATGACGGATGCCTTGTACCAGAACAACGACGCCTCGCAGAATAGGGTGAAATCGAGCAGCGGCGAGAAGTACAGGAATCTCATCAAACCGATTTGGAACCAGGTCAAAACAGGCAGCGGCGTCAAACGCTACAACACGTTACCCAAAGAATTCGTTTGGGTGGACGATGTTAGGAAACTCGTGGACCGATTGTTGGTGATAGCCGGCGAAGAGAATGCAGGCAATCGTAATTTCTACAACGAGAAGGTTGGCATCGTGGACATGATCAGCACGAAACTTTCCAACTTCATCGTGAACGACGACAAGGGCATAGGTTACCTGATCAAAATCATCAACACGCTGCCTCCGAAATTTTGGAACGTGGCCGAAGGAAAGGGACTCGTGAACGACATCATCAACAAGTTACCTTTCGAGATGCATCTACCTGGCTACCAGTACTGCGGACCGGGCACCAAACTCGAGAAAAGATTGGAGAGAGGAGACAAGGGTGTGAATCCATTGGATGCCGCATGCAAAGATCACGACATCGCCTACAACACCACGCAGACGGATCTGGATGCACGTCACGAAGCAGACAGAAAGTTAGAGCACGCAGCTTTCGAAAGGTTCGTGAGTAGAGACGCATCGTTGGGTGAACGGGTCGCCGCACTAGGCACCACCATCGCCATGAACACGAAACAAAAATTGGGGTGGGGTATATAAATAACATAGAGTAAAAAATTATAATAATAACAACATGTCTCGCATAACTGATTTGCCGCACGAACTACTATCTAAAATATTCAAAAAGGTAGTTAACAGAGATGCTAATAAACTTGTGATCATAGCAAGAACGACGCCGGCATTTCGAATTCCGTGTGAAATAGTTCTCAAGGACTGTCTTCGGGAGATCAGTGGCCTGAGGTGCGGTGATCTCAACATTCTGCTTTTGGCTGCAGGGGAGAAATTAAACGATAGGTTCGATGAATTGCACGAGGCAAGGCAGGGAAGAAGACGGTACACAGTAGATTGGTACAAGTCTATGCAGGAGACGGAAGATATCATTACGCACATCATCGCGTTTTCCGAAGCACGGACTTTCTTCCTCTGTTAAAAAAATAATAATATATATACGTGTCAAAAAAAACTTGATATATAAATAAATAATCTTCGGTATATATAAATAACACACAACGTGAAAAAAAAACAATTAAATTTCTCTCTAACACTCTGAAATTTTTTTTGATATGACGACTGAAAAAATAAGTGATCTCCAAGCATTAAAACAAATGCTAATTTTGTCAGTCGAGTATGTAAAAATTCAGGAATTGGAAGTCGACAAACCTTACACGATAACTTCCGGTTCAATCGTTTCTACCCAGTATGGTCCCAAGGTACGCCTGTTGCTCAACGCACAATACAGTCTATTTTTACCAGATCGATACGCTAACATGTTATCTGACGAGAAACTATCTATTTTAATCGAGAACAAAACTCGAATCGTGTACAAGGGGACAAAGGAACTTCTTGGCAAGAAAACGAAGCACGTAATAGAATTTGTGTAACAACTGCGAGGCCTTGAAAATATATAAATAACATACCGTAAAAAAAAACTACACAAGAAAAAATCTCAGAATATATATATAAATAACATACCGTGAAAATAACACATAGAGCATCAACATGAAGCCCAAGGGTGTCGTGTACCAGATACCATACTCCAATCTTAAAAATCTAGGTGCCCTCGATGGGTTACTCACCAAGAAACAACGTGAGAAGAAACGTTCTTGCTTGTCGAAAGGACACGGAATGAAATTACTGCTCAGCACACCTCAATTGAAAAGATTGCAGCGTTCGCGGAAACAGCAAAAGGTCGGAGGTTTCATATTCAGCATCCCGGCCATCCTGGCAGCATTGGGGGCCGTTGGAAGTTTGGCCGGCGGAAGTGCCGCCATCGCGAAAACCGTCATCGACTCGAAGAAGAACAAGGCGGAATTGGAAGAACAGAAACGTCACAACCTGGCCATGGAGAAGAAGGGGAAGGGCGTGATGAAAAAGTTTAAAAAAAAGAAACAGAAGCACTCACCAACCGAGACATTGAATCTCTGATCGAACCGTTACAAATCAAACACTTCAGAGGAGTTTTCATGTCCGACTCGTTACCTTCAACCGTCAAAAGAAGAGAATGCGGAGTAGTCAACTTGGACGGTCAAGAAAATCCAGGCACGCATTGGATATGTTACCACAAAAACGATGACAACAAAGCATTCGTTTTCGATTCTTTCGGAGGTGTTCCACCTACAAATTTAGTTCATTATCTGAAAACGAACAAAACCTCTATATACTACAACGACGAACGCATTCAAAATTTCGGAGACGTGAACTGCGGTCATCTCTGCCTCTCCGTGCTCGCGTTTCTCTCTAAAATAAATAACCCTACGATCGAGGATTTCCAGAAAGCATTGTGGAACCTCAAACAGCATCACTAGGATGGGCGTGTTCCATCTCACGAGCGAATCTTCAATCTTGAAACTCACGCTGCACGACGACATCGTCTATCCTAAATCCGTGGCTCTGCGTGCATTCTACAGCATGTACCTCATACCCAATGTTACGCATCACAACAACAAAATTAGCGTCGGAAGCGAACACATCATCGTCACGCCAGGCCAATACAATCTTTCCACTTTGCAAGCCTAATTGCCCAAAGGTACATACCTTTCTCAAAATTCGGTCACGCACAGAGTGGAAATCCTATCCGCGACAGAGACCGTGGACCTGGGCACCATGGGAGAACTTTTAGGTTTCGAGAACGACACCAAACTCGAAGCTGGCATCAAGCACGTGGCAACCAACATTCCTAAATTCTTGGCCATAGAGACTCTGAACATACACTGCAACGTGGCCGAAGGCATGATCACGAAATCTTCGGACGGATTGTTAGGAAGTCACAAGCAGACGGGAATCATAGCCACTTTCAAACCAAGTTCCGAGTTCATGGAACCGATCATCTACACGCCCTCTTCGCCGATCTATTTTCCAGTATGTCGCAACCGCATAGACGACATAGAGTTGGTGGTGACGAACGAGAAAGGAGACGTGGTGGATTTCGCAGGTGCCACTACGACGGCCATCGTGGAGATCAACGTATAATAAATAACCATACATGTAAAATGGAGCAAATCGAAAGTTACGAATTGCAATCTTACCCTCCCAACCGTCGTACGTTCGCCAATCTGAACGAAGCGAACAGGGAGATCGAATACGACGTGGACGTAGGCGACGGGTTCATTCATCCTCACAGAGCGGACCTCTACCTTCAATTCGACGTGGTGAAGAAAGAAAGCGGAGACGCGTTTCCCGCAGCAGCAAACTTGATACTCGTGGACAACTTCGTGCCTCACCTATTCTCGCAGGTGGAGGTGAGGAAACACAACACCGTCATCGACAGAATAGATTATCCAGGCATCACGTCGACGGCAGTGGGAACGTTGAAATTATCCAAAACGGACGCGGCGTACTATCAGGCGGGAGGATTCGAAGCGGGGACCAAAATATCGACGAAAAGTCACACGGTGCTCTTTCCCATGCGTCTGCTGCCTGGTTTCTTCTCGGACTACAAGGAGATCATGTGGAAGGGAGGACTGAGGATCACGTTTCGAAGAGCGGCCAACGACAACGACGCACTAATGCGATACGCTACTTTGGGTCCGGACGGCACCACGCCGATAGCCAACACTTTACCCGAAGCAGCAAAATGCGTCATCCGGAGCATGGAATTGAGAATGCCGGTGGTGGAATACGAAACAAACTACGCCCTCAAGTACAAAGCGGAGATCTTGAAAAGTCCGCAGGTGCCGATTCACTTTCACGGTTACCAGTGCGTGCAGAAGGTGGCGTCGGGAAGTCACATGGAATTCGACGTGACGACGCAGTTCAACAACATACAGTTCGACATGCCAGATTTCGTCGTAGTGCTTTTTCAGACCGGGCGTGATAACAACCAGGAAAAAGATTCCAGCAAGTTCGACGACTGCAAGATCAAGAACGTTTATCTGAAGAATGGACGCAACGAAGTGTTCCCGCGCGAGAATTACAACCTCGACGTGACCAAAAACGATTACCTCAAACTTTACGAAGCGTTCTCGGCTTACAAACGCGTGACCGAGGGAAGCGTGGACATGTACTACACGCCCAGCGAGTTCAAAGCACGGAGACCCATGACCGTCATCAACACATCTAAGAGAAAGAAGGTTGTGGTCAACGATCGAACCAACATCAAGGTCGTCTGCGAGTTCCACGATGCCTTGCCCGAGGATACCCTATGCAGTGTCATCCTGATTGCAGAAAAGTCCTTCGCCTACGACGTGAAGAACGAGAGAGTCACAGAGCAGTTTTAACAAGTTTTTTAACATCTTTTCTTGCACAAATAAGAAATTTTCTGCACTGGCACAATCAGTTACAATGGCACAATACGAATTTCACTAGTTCAGATCAGTTACAAATGTCAATTTCGTTAGTTATCAGTTACAATATCTTTTTTGCACTATAGCACGAGACAATCAGAAAATTTGCACAAAAAAATTTGTTGTTGTTTTTTACACGTGAAAATTAACAATAAATTTTTTTTTTTATCGTTTCAGATGCTGTCGAACATCAAAAACACATACACACACACTAGAAAAATAAGCATGCAACTTTATTTGTAACACACACATACATTCTCCATCTTCATCAAGAAAATATTATAATAAACATAATTATTTTTATCTATATCTCGCAATAAAACTCTATATCCAAAAATATCACAACATCAAATAACACTAGAGTCGTTAGTACACGTTGCATGCATTACGGAGGTCCTCTGTAGGGTTTCATGGAAGTTTGGGGAAAAAAAAAAAACACGTGAAACTCTACAGAGGTGCGGTAATCTATAACCGCAGCCGTTAGAAAACTTTTACATTTTTGGTTGGGCACCACGCACCCTGGCGAGGTTAGGGGCCAGGCATCCTAAAAACAACAATTATTATTTTGTTTGTTTGTTTGTGTTACAATACATACGCGCGCGTGCGTGCGTGCGTGCGTGCGTGTGTGTGTGTGTGTGTGTGGCACATCGTTCCCCCGAGAGAGAGAGGTTTACAAAAGTCGCGATATACAAACATTGGCCCCCCGGGAGTTGGAAAATTACGATATGGCGCATTCGCTCATTACTGTTCCTAGCTATAAGTTTTTCTCTCTCTCTCTAGCCTCTTGCCTTACAAAAACAAACCATTAAAGCAAGCCCCACCGAGCTTTATTTTCGGGTGTAGTGTTGCCAACATCTTACTCGAAAAAATTGCCAGCCCCTTGCTTTAGGTTAGGTTAAACCAAAAACCTTGGTGATTTTTTTCGAGTGAGGAGCTGGCAACACTGCGAGAAAAACGTTGCCAGCTCCTTGCTTTAGGTTAGGTTAGACCAAAAACCTTGGTAATTTTTTCGAGTAAGAAGCTGGCAACACTGCGCCATCAAATAGAGCTCATGCCTTACGAGAGAAATCCATTAAGGCGAGCTCCTCACTTCAGCTCCTCACAAGATGGCGCAGAAACCGCCCACTACCGCTCTAGGACCTGATTTCCTTTAATTCCTTCCAAGACACGAGCCTGTCTGTCATTGGAAAACGTTAGTTTTCCGACATATTTGTGGAATTATTCTGCATTCTTGATTGGGGTTCGTAAACCGGAGCTCGGGGATTTAAGTCCCGACTTGTTGTCGCTTTCTGCCAGTCTTCGGAACTACTGTTGTTCTGCGGGCCACAGGTTGTTCTAACTAGGTTTACAGCCTGGTTTCTGCCATCCTTCCGGCCGGTGTCACCTCTGTTGCGCTGTTGCCACCTCGGGCTTCCCCCTCTTTGGTCACGGTCAGAACGGAATCTCTGGTCGTTGCGGTTGTTCCGCCCTCCGGCGTCCAAAAATCCTCGGTGGTTCTCGGTGTGGTATCGTTTCCGTCTATAATTGTTATTCTGGGTCGCTGCATTATTCACTCGAGGGAAATTTTCTTGCCTTTGCTGTTCGAAATTCCCATTTTTCCCTCGGGGTTGTCTGTTTTCCCACGACGGTCGCTCGGATTCTTTTAACATGTCCAGATCTTCTAATATTAGGGACATTTTATTTAAATCTTCTAGCGTATCTCCTGTAAGCTGTCGCTGGACGAAGCTTGGATACATCGCTCGTATTGCAGTCAGGATCTCCACGGTGTCGATGCCGGGTTTCAGAGTACGAAACTCGCTCACTCTTTCCCAGAAGAACCGCTTATACGTATCTCGGGAATTAGCTTCGAAACGTTTATTTCGTAGTTGTGTTATTCTTCTCTCCACAAGTTGTCTGCATTGGAACTGCTGCAAGAATGCTCTCTCGAATTCCTCGTAGTTGTTAAACTTCGGACACTGTTGTCCTAACCATATCTTGGAACTCCCCTTTAATAGTTTCTGGATCAGCTTCAGGTAGTCAGATTGGTCGATTCCATACAACAAACAATCCCTCCTAAAATCCTCAAGGAACGTAGAAGGTAGTGTTTCTTTCTTGTCTGGGTCAAAAGTCTCGAAATTCTCCAGACCTACTTTCGAAAAAATCCCGCGTTGCGAATTTCCCGAGTTGGAAACACTGAGTTGCTCGGCCGGTATTCCTATACAGCTGTTTTCCCGCTGGCTAACGTCACGGCTGGTTGATGCTTGCTGGGCAGAGCCGAAAGGGCTGTTCTCTGGGCAAGTCCCTTTCGTGTCTCCTCTTCGTGACGTAATCTGTCAGGTGGTGTGAGTAGGCATTCTCTCCGCGCGTCTTCCTGTAGCCGGGCCACATCTTGTCGCAGATCTAAAGTTGCTCTCTCCATCCTTTGTACTTGATTTGATAGCGTGGATTGTCTGCCATTAAACGTATCTTCTAATTGCTGGAAATGATTCGCTGTCGCAGTTTGATTGTCGTCCACTCTTCTTTCTATTCGTTCCATTCGGCCCTCTGCTGTAGAGTTATTCTCATCTACTCTTTCCTCCATATTCGTAATTGTTTCCTGGATTTGGCGTAATTCTGCATTCATATCCTTTTCCAACGTTGCCAGGTCACTAGTCATTGTTTGGTGTCTAGTTTGGCATTCCTCCCTGGATTGTTCTACTCTTTCGCGCATTGCAGTCTGCTCTCCCAGAAATCTTTGCAGGAGAAGGTCTAATTTTTCTTCCCTCTTCTTTGCTTCTTCCTGTCTTTGTTGTTCTTCTCGCTGTCTTTGCCGTTCCTTTTCTTCTTCCTCCTTCTTTCTTTGTTCCTTCTGTCGTCTTCTTTGTTCTTTTTCTTCTTTTTCTTTTCTCCGTAATTCTTCGTCCTCCTGTTTCCTCTTTCGTTCCTTTTCTTCTTCTTCCTGCCTCCGCTTCTGGTCCTTCTCTTCTATTAATGCTTTCAGTTGCGCGAAGATCGCGTGGATATCCATCACTTCTGATTCTGGCAACCCTGTTGCTGGCGGGGTGGGCTCTGGCCTAACGGTATCATCCGTCAATCGGTCTTCCCTTTCTTCTTTCCTTTCCTCGTGTGGTCACAGACGAGTCGCTTCTTCTTCTTCCATTCTGGCACCGTATTCCCCCAATCTTTTGCGAAATCTAGTCACACGATGCATTCAACGCGCTGAAATCTTCTCTCTTCTTCTTCTTCTTTTCTTGTGGCTTGCTGTCGCCGAAGGAAACAAAATATAAAATTCCTTTCCTTGTTTACAATGTAGAGCCCCTGGGGTTTTGCGTCTCTCCCTTTACCATCCTTGATCGATGCTTAATCCTTATCGCCGCATAAAAAAATCCAAAATCTCTCGCTACGTAAATTACTTTAACTCTTATTACTTCACGCCCACTATATATATTGCACAAACAATTAAATACTCTATTCACATGCTAACTATGCGTAAATACACTTAAATACTCGAAACTAGAAAATTACTGATTATAGCAACACAAAGAACTAAACGCTTCATATTCTAGGCGTCCTGCGTGGTATTTTTTAACTGCAATAAGTGATTAATATTTGATTTTCTACCTCTATCAATCTCTTGGTTCCTGTCGAAGGCATGTAGGCACATAGCTCTATAACTGAATAATTATGGCACAATAAACTCATTTTTGCGACTATTAATAACTTCCTTCCAACTATCGACACTTATTTAAACTTCGGGCCTACTCGGACCTACACGTCGAATGTTCGGGCTTAATCGTCGAATATTCGAGCTTACTTGTCGCATGTTCGGGCTTAATCGTCGAACCTACATGTCGCATGTTCGGGCGTACTCTGACCTACATGTCGCATGTTCAGGCATACTCTGACCTACATGTCGCATGTTCGGGCGCCATCTTTTATGTAACTCGGCGTCTACTTATTTAACGTGCCTGACGTCACTCTGGTTCTACATTACAATGGTAATGTCAAACCCACAAAAACAATTAAACATATAAACAAAAGGCAATCATTAATAACCTATTTACCTTTTGTCCAGGGTAAGTGCCATCAGTTGGAGCCCAAGAGATTACATAGGGTAGAACAAATCACACCACAGGGTTAGTTCTATATATACTGTAATTTGAAAAACTAAATATGCTGACCAAGGCAGTAATTTATTTTATTAAAAACATAAACTAACGTAACGTTTCAACCTTCTAGCAAGGTCTTCTTCAGACTCTGTATCAAGTACAAAAGTAACCAGATACAACAAGAAGGGTAATATATATACACAAACATTACTCCCTCCAGACTATTTAGAAAGTTGTTTGGAACTTTCTAGCAGATGACTTTCACTTTCCAACTTTTCTTTCACCTAAAAGGCTAAACACAATTACTTCCATATAGAATGTGGTTGGACTTTTTAATCTCACGCTCTTTTCCCTTCATTTTTCTTCCTTCTCCTCTCCTCTTTTTCTCTTGTCCTTTCCACTCTTTCCAACATCTTCTTCCATTCTTTGTTTAATTTCAGTCCCCCATTCCACTTCATTGTGTCTTCTTCGCCTTTCTTCTCTATTTCCTTGGCTTCCTTCCATTTTCTCACTAGCATTCCCTTCTCCCTTCCTATTTGCTTAGCCTCATCCCACTCTATGTCATGTCCTGTTTCTCTCGTGTGTTTAAATATTGCATAGCATAGCCTTTTAGGTGAAAGTAAAGTTGGAAAGAGAAAGTCATCTGCTAGAAAGTTCCAAACAACTTTCTAAATAGTCTGGAGGGAGTAATGTTTGTGTATATATATTACCCTTCTTGTTGTATCTGGTTATTTTTGTACTTGATACAGAGTCTGAAGAAGACCTTGCTAGAAGGTTGAAACGTTACGTTAGTTTATGTTTTTAATAAAATAAATTACTGCCTTGGTCAGCATATTTAGTTTTTCATAATCATGGAAACAAGGCTTAATGGAGTTATACTGTAATTTCTATAAAAGAGCACATGCATAAACATTACATCATTCCCCCTTTCATTCATACATTCACTCACGCATTCATATCTCGGCAATCCAATAGACATGAGTAATTAGTACAAAAATAGTTCGGCGGCATGTTTAAAGTTAGCTACATTAATTAAAACTGTTCTTAATTTGACATTTACTTTTGCATTTCCGGGAAAACCTTGTTCCGGTAGGAGCTTAACCTGTACGACAAAACACTACTCCTTTTATGTTGTTGTAATTGAATGTTAATCTTTATATTGTTAATTTTGAGGTTAACTAGGATCACTGTTATATAATTATATTGACAATTTATAGCGTCGTACAATCTGAATATTAAATACTTTGGATAAATGAATAATTGAAAGCTGTACGGTTTTACATGTTAAAGTTATAGTTGATACAATGTAATCACCGTAATAAGCAATGTCTTGGTAATGTTTACGTAATTAGCGAGTTCATTGGATGCAGAGGCCTGCACAAGACCTGGAGCAGACCCGTTCGCGAGACATCGCTCCTGAAATGCCATGCAACCTGCGCAACATCCTCGCTTGAGCAGCTTGTCTGACCACCTGCCCAGATCGTTCCTGGCAGGCATTGTAGACCCGGCGGGTACCCGCAGTCTTACGATACCTAGTAGGTCTCAGTTCGTTCTTTCCATGAACTGCAGACCCCTCCCTCTGCATGACGTAGTTGCTTCGAGTAGAAACTGCACCGGGCCCACACCGTTCTGCAGTGTTGCCAACTGCAATAGATTTTCACTACTTAAAAAAGGGAACTCAAAGCTTCGTAAGCCACATCACCAATGAAATGAGATTTACGAATGTTGCTACCCCCCCCCCCCACACACATTGAAATAGGTTTTCCGTGGCACAGGATCCATAAGTATATGTCGTAAATAACCAATATACGTATATATAGTGATATAGGGCAGGACTGAAACATGTCACGTTCGACGCTGAGGTCGCGAGTCAAACAACACACTGTTCTACTGCGAACACCAGGGCCGTAGCCAGCAAGGGGCATTGCAGTTACCCTCGTTTGGGGGGGGGGGCAAGTACTTGGATAAACGTAACAACAACAACAATCACAATAATAGTAATAAAGTAGCATGAAAGGCATTGTTATCCTCATAAATCACGCAAAAAGGGGGTAGATGTCGGTTCTCACGCATTTGTGTTGAAACAGAGGATTAGAAATATTTTTTTTCAACACGTCAATTTCACATTAGCTAATAATGGAAAACAAGCACACAAACTATTTTTGAAAGAAAGTGCATGATAAATGCATTCCGAATGTACATACATATGGCATGTAAAATTTCCATCTACAATATTTTCTTTTCACATGGAGCGACGTATTACATAATTAATTCATCCAACTCGTAACAAACCGTGGCCGCGGTGGCTCAGTCGGTAACGCGTCTGACTGCCATGCTCAAGGTCCCGGGTTCGATCCCCGGCCGGTTCAAATCCGGGAACTTTTCTAAGGTTTGGAAGCGGCCCCGGCGCCCACCCAGCGTCGAATAACATGGGTACCTGGGGGAAACCCTGGGGGGTAAAGGCGGTCAGGGGCGTGATGCTGATCACATCACCCCCACTCACGACCGGATCAAGAAAGTGTGGGGAGTTACCACCACACCCCCTATACGCCTTCATGGCGTGGTGCTATGCACAGGGGAGCACTTTACCTTTTTTTTTAACTCGTAACAAACCAACATTAATAGCAAATAATATCACGGGCCGCCATAGCATTCTCTGTTTTAAAACTTTTCTCACTTAGATCGTTCGGCGCTCAGGGCCGACTCCCGCTACCCCTTTGCTACGGCATTGAACTTGATGAGACTTGTACTTTAATGTTTGACCCCCACCCTGACCCCTCCGCTAGACAATTTCCGTCCAAGGTTGTGAGCATTGCACCCTGCCCCCTCTGGTTGCGCCACTGCGTGCCTGGTTAAGGCACCATGCAAAGAAAAACAATTAGTTTTCAGTGAGGAGATTTTTGTTTGCTCGATCATTCATTTAGATAAATGAAACTGTAATATTGCGTGCATTTCCTGGCAATAAGATAAAAACTGCTTACGCTGAACTGAAATCGCTAAGTATATAAATTCTCCTTGGAGAAGAAGCTCCTCCTAGGACTTCGTAGGATTTAGTAGCTGTGTAAATAGGCAACACTGGCTGCAGCCGTCCACGTGGTGATGAAACACCTGGAGCGACACGCTGCCGGAGGGCTGTTTCCTTCCAGCAGGTTTTGCAGGCGCCCGGGTCTTGTTGAATGCCCAGGTACCTTGTAAGCGCAGAGCGCCTTGAAGACCAAGAACCCGGGTAAAGACGCAAGTCGACTCGTTGCCGTGGGCAGGCGAGCAGGTAAACCTGTTATCGCGTGCAAGCGGGCAGTGGGTAGGTAAAAGGCAGACTATGCTGGCCTCTAATTGGATGTCACGACGGGGCGAACGAAGCTTATCCATTTTCACGTCCATTCCGGCTTAACTTTGTCGCTTGGCGGCGTGATCAATAGATGGCTTCCGGGCGATAAGATTGGATCTCCGCATCTTCAAGGATTGGCAACTAGGTTGGACGCCCCCGAGCGGGGCCTTTCTCTGTCTCTACTCCATCTTGATAGTAAACAACCACGTGCGAAATAAACACAACACGGAACGGTGCGACACACAAAGCGGATACTTTACGCGGGTGGTTCGCGAGAGATTGTGCACGATAACACGTCGAAGAAAATCTGAGTAAAACTGTGTCTTCCGTTTCTCTGCGCGTCTATTTATTTGCTATTCAAAAGGTTCGTTACGGTACCCTCTCTTGCCAAGCGTTGGTAAATCGTCCTCAAGTCGTAGCCTCTTGTCCTGCTATCTTCGCCCGTGTATTTGGAGTTCTTTGACCCTTCTCCAAAAGCACCTCGAAGAGAGGTTACCCAAAAACCGGGCCCATTGTAACCTGCACGTTCGCTGCCGAAGAGAGCGCCATGGAGTCTGTAGCTATTGTTATCCAGTCTCGCTGTTTAACCTTTAATATCGGGCTTAATTTATCTCCTATAAAATTCTGCTTTTGGGATTTTGTCGATGATAATCTGCTGCTGCGCTGTCTTAAATTTCAGTTGAATCCGCTTATTGGTAATAAAGTTGTATTTTTATATTTCTTACCCGAGGCTCGGCCTCTTCTCTCGGGAAACAGGCTAGTCCTCCGCGCTCCGCCGTCCAACTCTCGGTGTACAGCCACCATCCAATACATGTTATTGCTTATTACGGCGATTAATTGATTTACCTGATAATTAGCAAGATTTTATCGTTATAACATTCCCCTCTCCTTACACATGATTTTTTTCTGAGCTTAAGATTATACGCGAAGGAGAAATTCATCAAAACACAATTAATAATTAACGTTAAATCTTGCCTAATTATTACACACAGGCGCTCGAATAGGGACTCGAACCCTGGAATATATAGTTGTCTTTCTCTATAGACTAAATTGCACTTTTCAATTAATTTACATTATTACATTTAACATTAACCAAACATAAAATTGCAGGATTACTCAACATTCATTTGCAGTTTTGACTCTGTAACATTGATCATTTAAACAATCACCTTACTAACACTTAGGAGATTTATCCTATTATGTATGCATATACATATGTAAACTTACTACATTCACACCCTAAGTTATAATGAAAAATCACTCTTTGAGATATAGTTCAGAATTACTGAGTTATTACATAAAATATTTCTTATCATCAATTCAAACCTTTTTAAATACATGTTTCTTTACTAAATAATATCTATTCTGGGTAATAAGAATATAAATAATATGTTATTAATATTATCTTGGCATTAATATAACATGATATATGCTCAGATATTGCTATGTATATAGATATATATATATATATATATATAAGTCTCAGTTTTTTAATTATAATAATAATAATAATATCATAATTGTGTTAAATTATTTACACTAGTATGCAGAATAATTTACAAGTTTAAAGGCTCTTTCGATGTTCAGAATCGTCGCGGTCAGTACTCCAGGTTTTTTAAGTCGTCGAAGCCACATCCTTTTCTTTTCTTGAGAACAGTTACATTTTTTTATGTTATTTATGTGCTGGTGGATAATCTTCTCTCCTCGTTTACTTCTGCATGGTCTAATAGGATATTCTTAAAACATATTCCGACGTCACTGCAACTTTCGTTCAAATGACATACCAGTTTATCAGTTTTTTTCTTCTACACGTAATTTAGGGCATTCTTTGCTCTCGGCAAAATAATAAAACAATTTTCTTCCTCTGAAAATTTGTGTTTTAATACGTAAATTCCGCCACTTCTTGGGCTCCGTCGTTCCTTAAGCACACTTCCCCCTTACGTATATCTAAGGAAGCTCCATACTGTGCTAGAAAATCCATACCTAGGATAAGATCGACGTTCAGATTCCTTATTACGTGTACGTCGATGAGGGTTTCCATTTTCCCTAATTTTGCCCCAATAATAACATCGAATATCTTACAGTGTCGCAATTGTGGGCTAGTGATATCCTTTGAAATTAATTTCCAAACCTCTGCAGCACACAGATTGAGTTCGCATCCTGTGTCTAATATGGCATTAATACGGTGTTCACCAATTTTCAGCTCCAGCTGGGGCGTTACTGCGGGCCATAGCTTCTTACTCGCCAGCGTTGCCATCTCAGTCTCCTCCTCATTATCCGACGCTAATTTCTATATTTGTAATTTTGTTCATCCCCTCAGTTGAGAAAGTGGGCTCTAGGACCTGATTTCCTTTAATTCCTTCCAAGACACGAGCCTGTCTGTCATTGGAAAACGTTAGTTTTCCGACATATTTGTGGAATTATTCTGCATTCTTGATTGGGGTTCGTAAACCGGAGCTCGGGGATTTAAGTCCCGACTTGTTGTCGCTTTCTGCCAGTCTTCGGAACTACTGTTGTTCTGCGGGCCACAGGTTGTTCTAACTAGGTTTACAGCCTGGTTTCTGCCATCCTTCCGGCCGGTGTCACCTCTGTTGCGCTGTTGCCACCTCGGGCTTCCCCCTCTTTGGTCACGGTCAGAACGGAAGCTCTGGTCGTTGCGGTTGTTCCGCCCTCCGGCGTCCAAAAATCCTCGGTGGTTCTCGGTGTGGTATCGTTTCCGTCTATAATTGTTATTCTGGGTCGCTGCATTATTCACTCGAGGGAAATTTTCTTGCCTTTGCTGTTCGAAATTCCCATTTTTCCCTCGGGGTTGTCTGTTTTCCCACGACGGTCGCTCGGATTCTTTTAACATGTCCAGATCTTCTAATATTAGGGACATTTTATTTAAATCTTCTAGCGTATCTCCTGTAAGCTGTCGCTGGACGAAGCTTGGATACATCGCTCGTATTGCAGTCAGGATCTCCACGGTGTCGATGCCGGGTTTCAGAGTACGAAACTCGCTCACTCTTTCCCAGAAGAACCGCTTATACGTATCTCGGGAATTAGCTTCGAAACGTTTATTTCGTAGTTGTGTTATTCTTCTCTCCACAAGTTGTCTGCATTGGAACTGCTGCAAGAATGCTCTCTCGAATTCCTCGTAGTTGTTAAACTTCGGACACTGTTGTCCTAACCATATCTTGGAACTCCCCTTTAATAGTTTCTGGATCAGCTTCAGGTAGTCAGATTGGTCGATTTCATACAACAAACAATCCCTCCTAAAATCCTCAAGGAACGTAGAAGGTAGTGTTTCTTTCTTGTCTGGGTCAAAAGTCTCGAAATTCTCCAGACCTACTTTCGAAAAAATCCCGCGTTGCGAATTTCCCGAGTTGGAAACACTGAGTTGCTCGGCCGGTATTCCTATACAGCTGTTTTCCCGCTGGCTAACGTCACGGCTGGTTGATGCTTGCTGGGCAGAGCCGAAAGGGCTGTTCTCTGGGCAAGTCCCCTTCGTGTCTCCTCTTCGTGACGTAATCTGTCAGGTGGTGTGAGTAGGCATTCTCTCCGCGCGTCTTCCTGTAGCCGGGCCACATCTTGTCGCAGATCTAAAGTTGCTCTCTCCATCCTTTGTACTTGATTTGATAGCGTGGATTGTCTGCCATTAAACGTATCTTCTAATTGCTGGAAATGATTCGCTGTCGCAGTTTGATTGTCGTCCACTCTTCTTTCTATTCGTTCCATTCGGCCCTCTGCTGTAGAGTTATTCTCATCTACTCTTTCCTCCATATTCGTAATTGTTTCCTGGATTTGGCGTAATTCTGCATTCATATCCTTTTCCAACGTTGCCAGGTCACTAGTCATTGTTTGGTGTCTAGTTTGGCATTCCTCCCTGGATTGTTCTACTCTTTCGCGCATTGCAGTCTGCTCTCCCAGAAATCTTTGCAGGAGAAGGTCTAATTTTTCTTCCCTCTTCTTTGCTTCTTCCTGTCTTTGTTGTTCTTCTCGCTGTCTTTGCCGTTCCTTTTCTTCTTCCTCCTTCTTTCTTTGTTCCTTCTGTCGTCTTCTTTGTTCTTTTTCTTCTTTTTCTTTTCTCCGTAATTCTTCGTCCTCCTGTTTCCTCTTTCGTTCCTTTTCTTCTTCTTCCTGCCTCCGCTTCTGGTCCTTCTCTTCTATTAATGCTTTCAGTTGCGCGAAGATCGCGTGGATATCCATCACTTCTGATTCTGGCAACCCTGTTGCTGGCGGGGTGGGCTCTGGCCTAACGGTATCATCCGTCAATCGGTCTTCCCTTTCTTCTTTCCTTTCCTCGTGTGGTCACAGACGAGTCGCTTCTTCTTCTTCCATTCTGGCACCGTATTCCCCCAATCTTTTGCGAAATCTAGTCACACGATGCATTCAACGCGCTGAAATCTTCTCTCTTCTTCTTCTTCTTTTCTTGTGGCTTGCTGTCGCCGAAGGAAACAAAATATAAAATTCCTTTCCTTGTTTACAATGTAGAGCCCCTGGGGTTTTGCGTCTCTCCCTTTACCATCCTTGATCGATGCTTAATCCTTATCGCCGCATAAAAAAATCCAAAATCTCTCGCTACGTAAATTACTTTAACTCTTATTACTTCACGCCCACTATATATATTGCACAAACAATTAAATACTCTATTCACATGCTAACTATGCGTAAATACACTTAAATACTCGAAACTAGAAAATTACTGATTATAGCAACACAAAGAACTAAACGCTTCATATTCTAGGCGTCCTGCGTGGTATTTTTTAACTGCAATAAGTGATTAATATTTGATTTTCTACCTCTATCAATCTCTTGGTTCCTGTCGAAGGCATGTAGGCACATAGCTCTATAACTGAATAATTATGGCACAATAAACTCATTTTTGCGACTATTAATAACTTCCTTCCAACTATCGACACTTATTTAAACTTCGGGCCTACTCTGACCTACATGTCGCATGTTCAGGCATACTCTGACCTACATGTCGCATGTTCGGGCGCCATCTTTTATGTAACTCGGCGTCTACTTATTTAACGTGCCTGACGTCACTCTGGTTCTACATTACAATGGTAATGTCAAACCCACAAAAACAATTAAACATATAAACAAAAGGCAATCATTAATAACCTATTTACCTTTTGTCTAGGGTAAGTGCCATCAGTTGGAGCCCAAGAGATTACATAGGGTAGAACAAATCACACCACAGGGTTAGTTCTATATATACTGTAATTTGAAAAACTAAATATGCTGACCAAGGCAGTAATTTATTTTATTAAAAACATAAACTAACGTAACGTTTCAACCTTCTAGCAAGGTCTTCTTCAGACTCTGTATCAAGTACAAAAGTAACCAGATACAACAAGAAGGGTAATATATATACACAAACATTACTCCCTCCAGACTATTTAGAAAGTTGTTTGGAACTTTCTAGCAGATGACTTTCACTTTCCAACTTTACTTTCACCTAAAAGGCTAAACACAATTACTTCCATATAGAATGTGGTTGGACTTTTTAATCTCACGCTCTTTTCCTTTCATTTTTCTTCCTTCTCCTCTCCTCTTTTTCTCTTGTCCTTTCCACTCTTTCCAACATCTTCTTCCATTCTTTGTTTAACTTCAGTCCCCCATTCCAGTTCATTGTGTCTTCTTCGCCTTTCTTTTCTATTTCCTTGGCTTCCTTCCATTTTCTCACTAGCATTCTCTTCTCCCTTCCTATTTGCTTAGCCTCATCCCACTCTATGTCATGTCCTGTTTCTCTCGTGTGTTTAAATATTGCATAGCATAGCCTTTTAGGTGAAAGTAAAGTTGGAAAGTGAAAGTCATCTGCTAGAAAGTTCCAAACAACTTTCTAAATAGTCTGGAGGGAGTAATGTTTGTGTATATATATTACCCTTCTTGTTGTATCTGGTTATTTTTGTACTTGATACAGAGTCTGAAGAAGACCTTGCTAGAAGGTTGAAACGTTACGTTAGTTTATGTTTTTAATAAAATAAATTACTGCCTTGGTCAGCATATTTAGTTTTTCATAATCATGGAAACAAGGCTTAATGGAGTTATACTGTAATTTCTATAAAAGAGCACATGCATAAACATTACATCATTCCCCCTTTCATTCATACATTCACTCACGCATTCATATCTCGGCAATCCAATAGACATGAGTAATTAGTACAAAAATAGTTCGGCGGCATGTTTAAAGTTAGCTACATTAATTAAAACTGTTCTTAATTTGACATTTACTTTTGCATTTCCGGGAAAACCTTGTTCCGGTAGGAGCTTAACCTGTACGACAAAACACTACTCCTTTTATGTTGTTGTAATTGAATGTTAATCTTTATATTGTTAATTTTGAGGTTAACTAGGATCACTGTTATATAATTATATTGACAATTCGTCGGTCCAATGACATAACGACGTATCTCATTTTTTTGCGAAATTGAGTTATTAACATCGTTGTGATCATACCAGTGCCCTGCATCACCTGGCATATCGGCGTAACTCAAATCCAATTAATAAGGAAGTTATGAATAGTTTTTGATTTTGCGTATCTCAATTTGTTAAAAAATTTGGTATGACATAGCGGCGTATCTTGACTTCCGTCGTTATGTCACATAAAGTAAATCCTAAACTGTTTCGCAAGTTGGCGTATCTCTTTTTTCTTACAGCAGAAAAATGCTACAATCGGGGCCAATACACTCACAAAGAGGAAAATAAAGCAATGCAGAAATTTATATTTCAGTGTTTACAAATCAGCGGTCACAATCTTAACAATAGCGAAACGGTCTAACACAGGATAGTTCCAACTACAGGGAAGGTTGTTAGGAAAAGAAGATTGCTGAAACCCCCCTGCACAGGCTGCACCCACAAAGAAAGAAAATGTTATGTACGGAAGAACAATGAGAAATCACGAATAATTATTTTAAATTGAGTTTTCGATCTTGGAAACTTGCAACGTCAAAGGGAGTACGTAGCACGACACGTTGATGTAGAAGATGCGAGACAAAAAACCACAAAACAAGCATCGAGACGTACAAAAACCCAATTTTACTATCTTTCCCTGGATGGAACAAGGCTGAAGGTTTGCAAGAAGATGTTTTTGAATACTCTTGGCATTAGCGAACGATTTATACGTACGACAGTGAACAACATTCAAGAAACAGGCATATTACTAACTGAAAAACGAGGTGTAAGATACAAACATTTGAAAGAAAATGACGAGAGGAAACGGAGTATAGTAGAAGATCACATAAATCGCTTTCTACGAATGGAGTCTCACTATTGTAGAAAATATTCAACAATGGAGTATCTGCATTCTGATTTAACTGTAAAGAAGATGTATGAGATGTACAAGGAAGAGATTGACACAACATGTCAAGCATCTTTGCAAACATACACAAATGTTTTCAAGGGTATGAATGAATCTTGCATTTCATAAACCCAAAAAAGATCAGTGTGGATTATGCATTACATACAATGCGGGATCTGATGAAGATAAAATGAAGCTAGAAGATAAATTTCAGCAGCACGTTGCAGAGAAAAGTAAAGTGAGAGAATTGAAAGCAATAAGTAAGACTACAGCAACCTGTTCTGCTTTTTTTGATCTGCAACAAGTTATTCACTTGTCTATGTCGAACCACTCATCCGTGTTCTACAACAGACGTCTGGCTAACTAAAACTTCACTGTCTATGAACTGAACACAAAAAAATGTCATCGTTTCTTGTGGCATGAAGGAATCAGCAGGCGTGGATTATGTGAAATAGCAACATGTCTTTACACCAGTATCTAATGAAAGTGGACCAAGAAAAGAATTACACAGTTCACTTATATGTTGACAGTTGTGTTGGCCAAAACAAGAATAGGATTGTGGTGGCTGCGCTTATGCATGTAATGCTAAAAGCAGATAATATAAAAGAAATTGTGCTCAGATTTTTTGAGCCTCATCATGGGCAAAACGAGGGAGACTCTGCGCACAGTGCAATCTCCAGATCGTTACGGAAATTTGGAGAGATATTTGTCCCCTCTCAGCTTGTACCCATCATAAAACTAGCCCGAAAACACAATCTGATAGGGTTCGGGGTGAAGGACTTGGTAATGAGGATTAATAACCAGACGGTGAACAATTAATACATTTAATATACACTGGACGTTATGTCCGAAGCATTCAAATACATTGAACCATGATATAACAAACATTACACAGAATATATCTGCTTATGATTTTTCTTCTTCTTGCCGTGAAGACTAAGCCTTGTAGCCATACCTAGACCGTATCATCCCTCCAGGTGTCCCATAAAAAATCAGATATGCTGATGACCGTATCGATCTGGTGGGCGGCGAACCCTGGTAGACCTTCTCGGAGACGAGTGAGGTGTGCTAGGACCTGGTCCTGGGTATCCGGCTCTGCCTGGGGTAGGTTCTGGTACTGTTCCACCGGGGTTTGTTGAATTTCTATTTGGTATTGTAACGTTGAAGTCGTCATCTGCAGTGTCACGTGAAACACGTCTCTTCAACCACCTGGGATGTACCACTCGTTTGATTCCATCTTCCAACATTATCTCGTAGAGGATGCTATCCCCAATTCGACGAATGACAACTCCTGGGATGTAATTTGGAGTTCCGTGCTTAGGTGATTGAACCCAAACTGCTGAGTTGATGGTGAAAGTACCATATCTCGATGAAGAATCGTTCTGAAATTTTGCTGACTTCCTCGGCTTGAACGGAGATTCACTCGACAGAGGCAGATTGTTTGGTTCCCACCAAAATCTGGGTCGGTATTTCAAGACCGAAAGTGCCGGCAGGCTTCCTTTTCCACCCAGTCGCGTGTTCCGAAGGATGAAAAGAAGGTTGGCGATCCCCATATCAAGTTCAAGCGTGCTGAGATTGGGTTTGTCAGTTATAAGCTTGACAAGAGCGGTTTTGACAGTACGAACGTATCGTTCGGCTAAGCCGTTGCTAGGACTGTGATAAGGTGGTGAAGTAACATGTTTGATGCCATTCTTAAGGCAGAAGTTACGAAATTCGAGAGAAGTGAACGTTGGGCCGTTATCGGATACGATAGTATTTGGTATCCCTATCGTGGCGTAAGATTGCATAAGCCAGCGGATAGTTTCCTTTGTGTCCAATGTGTGTACAGGCCATACTTCTGTCCACTTGCTGAAGGCGTCTACTATCAGTAGGAACTTACGCCCTGCAAAGAAAAAGTGGTCTATATGCCATCTCTCGTTCACATACGAAGCGAGAGGCCATGAAGAATCGGGTCCGTTGCGGACCTTAGGAGCATTAGCTCGGCATGTATTGCAGCTCGCTACAAAATCCGTAATCGCTGCTGACATACCTGGCCACCAAAATCTGGATATACACAACTCTTTCATACGAGTTGAACCTATGTGTCCATCGTGTAAAGCTCTAAGAACTTCATTCCGTTTAACTGTGGGAATGATAAGTCTACCCGACCACATGAGCGTTCCCTGCTCGTACGTTAGGTGAGCTCTTCTTTCGAAGAAAGGTGCGAGCTTCTTCCGTTCGGTAGACGTGTCGAGTTGATCTGGCCAACCATTTACTACACAGGACACAACTAATGAGAGCAGTGGGTCTTCTGAAGTGGCGTTCTGTATTGAGTCTCGAGAAAGAGGAGCTACAGCGTCTTCAATGGACCCGAAATATGCATGAAGTTCTTCTTCTCCAGCTGGTATTGTGTCACGTGTTTGCGTAGGCAACCTGCTTAGCATGTCAGCTACTTCTACCTTGCTGGAATGAATTATATTATATTGGTATGAAGATAAAAGTAGAGCCCATCTCATCAATCTATTGGATGAATGTTTTGAAATGACTCGATCCGGAGAAAATATAAACTTTACAGCACGTGCGTCTGTAACAATCTCGAACTTGGATCCGAGTAAAAATTTGTGAAATCGCTTGATACCGTGAACTATGGCTAGAGCTTCTCTCTCTACCTGGGAGTATCTCCGCTCCGTCTCACTGAAGGTGGTAGAAGAGCAGGCGATGGTCTGTAGACCGCTATCAACTCGATGACACAATTGTGCGCCACAGCCGAAAGGAGAGCCATCAGTGATAAGTACAACTGGCTTTGTTGGGTCGAAAGGCACAATAGGATTTACCTGTCGAAGTTCCGCCATGATGCTTTCGAACTCGTGTTGACAGTTATCGTCCCAGTTCCAAGAGACGTTTTTCTTGAGTAAAGAAAGCAAAAAGTGAAGTTTCGAAGCTAAGTTGGGTACAAACTTTCGATGAAAGTTGATCATCCCGATGAAGGAACGTAATTGTGATTTGTCTTGAGGTGGGGGAGAATTTAGGATGACCTCCAAGTTCTTGTCTGACGGCCGTATACCAGCGACGTCAATCTTGTATCCTAGGTACTCGATAGATGAGGTTAGGAATTGGCTTTTGCTGGCGCTCGCTTTGACATTGTGTTTGGCCAGACGATTCAGGACATCACACGTGCGTGTGAAGCATTCTTGCAATGTTTCACCTCCGATGATGACGTCATCAAAGTAGAAAGAAACTCCGGGAATGTCATCTAGAATCTTCGCTAGGACCATTTGAAACAGATCTCCACTTATGTTTATACCAAAAGGTAATCTGTGAGGTTTATATAAGCCCCAATGTGTGTTGACGACAGTAATGCGTTTGGCAGCTTCAGAAAGTTCCAACTGTCCGTAAGCCATTTGAAGGTCAATTACCGTAAAGTATTTACACCTGGCCAACTTAGAGAAGATATCCTCGACTCTAGCAATGGGAAACTTGACGTTTTCAGTCATTTTATTCACCGTTCCTGAGAAGTCAGTACAGAGACGAAGTGAGCCATCTTTCTTGGTAACAACGACAAGTGGTGAGGCCCAATCAGAATATTCGACCGGTTCCCATAACCCTACTTTCACTAGATTTTGAATAGAATCCTGAACACGGTCTCGAATACCGTAAGGAACTTCGTAATGTCTACGAAATATTGGTGCAGAGTTGGATCTCAGTGGTATATCGACCAAATAAGGTGTAACGGGTTTGGACAAATCACCATCAAAGATTTTCTCGTATCTAGAAGAAATTTCTCGCCTTAGGTCGTCGGCACCAGCGTTAGTAATAGTACCTTGTACTGAGTTAGTTGAAAGAACACTGGCCGTAACTAATAATCGCCTCCAAGATGGTTGAATAATGTCCAACCATGTACGACCGATCAATGGATATAAAAGTTTCTCCTGACAGAGAAAGACAGGTAAAGTATAATCCCTATATATATAGTTTGACGGATGTTTGTGCTGTAACACGAACATATCCTTCGTTTACACCTCGTAATCGTAGGCTAGAATTACATTTAACATAGTGTGGAAACAACTGATCAAAATACTTCTCGTTGAAAAGAGTAACAGCAGACCCAGTATCTACTTCACATTTAACAATACACTTATTGATTTGGAGATTTAT
Source organism: Lepisma saccharinum (assembly GCF_977018435.1). Classification (NCBI taxonomy): domain Eukaryota; kingdom Metazoa; phylum Arthropoda; class Insecta; order Zygentoma; family Lepismatidae; genus Lepisma; species Lepisma saccharinum. Next base: position 48,956 of record NW_028143726.1, read on the forward strand.
TATGAAGCTATCCGAACTGATTTGGTGCTCCAAAATGTGTTGAGTAGAAGTAACCAGTGTGGAACGATGACTGAGTGCACAAGTGTTGAGATTTGAACTGGACGTTCTATTCACGGCTCTATCTTTTTGCTTCTTTCTGCATCGTATATTCCAATGGCCTTGTCGTTTGCAGTAGCTACAGATTGCGTTTCTTGCCGGACATAGACTTTGTGTGTGATTCTTTGTGCAGTTGCCGCACTGGGAGTGAGGATTTTGCTTGGTAGTAGTTGTGTTCTGAGGTTGATTGTAGCTCTTCTGCCTCGTTTCGCCCGAGCGTGAACTCGTTGAAGCGTCTGTGTGGCGATCTGGATTCATCCGCGTCAAATTTCTTGACCTGTTGGCAAAAGTCACAGAATCTGCATTGTACTTATTCGAGAATAATTTAACTTCTCGTTCTAATAACTCAGAATGCAAAGCAATTTCTTGACATTTAGCAAAGGAAAGATCACTTTCAGATAATAATCTTTTCCGAGCAGAATCTGAATGTATTCCAACGATGAATTGTTCAACAAGTGCCTCATCTAAATACTGATCATACACACAGTTGGCTGCTTGTTGTTTGATTCTCACTACGAATTGAGCAACTGATTCTCCTTGAGACTGAAAACATTTTCGAAACTTGAACCTTTCTATAAACTTGTTGGTTTTGGGCCTGAAGTGCTGAACCATTTTGTCGTGAATGACAGTATATGTTAGATTATATGGCATTTCTGGAGCCGTAATATTGCGAAGTACTTGGAAAGCCTTAGGACCAATGACTGCTAATAGAACTGCTGTTTTTCTTTCATTTGCCACATTCTGGGCGAGACAGAGTTGATCAAAACGCATGAAATAACTCTCAATATCTTCATTTTCTTCAGCAAATTCGCTGAATGTAATGTTGAGAGCCATGTTATCGAAATTTCAAATTACATTAACTGATAGAAATCACTGGCATGTATGAAAGTTACGATGTGTAACTGAAACTTGCATGTTGAAAATTATCAAACTTAAACGTTACATGTAAGACCGTCTTGTTGATTTGCTACAGAAATCTTACTTGTTATAATCCCGTGCCGATAAAGTCATCCTGACGATACGATTAGAATCCTTCAAATTTTCTATTCACTGTCCACAGCGCCAAATTGATAGGGTTCGGGGTGAAGGACTTGGTAATGAGGATTAATAACCAGACGGTGAACAATTAATACATTTAATATACACTGGACGTTATGTCCGAAGCATTCAAATACATTGAACCATGATATAACAAACATTACACAGAATATATCTGCTTATGATTTTTCTTCTTCTTGCCGTGAAGACTAAGCCTTGTAGCCATACCTAGACCGTATCACCATCCTTACATCGTGCACACAATGCAGATTAAAGATTTTCTGAATTTTAAGGCAATTGCTGAAGATCTGAGGCTTTTCCAGCTTAAGAAGACCGATGATGGTATTAAGTTCAGTTGGAAAGATATTCGTGAACTACGTTTGCAGAGCAACAAGCCAGATACTATCTACATAAAAACAAGTTTACTGCAAGAGAATCCCGCAAGAATCGTAGTAAAGAGATGTAATACTAAAGATATAGCTGCGAGAATGTCACATCCATTGAACAAAGAATCTGTGAAAATAGCGCAAGAGAAATATGCAAATTTACTGTCAATGTGTGAGGGTCATTTTCCCGTTGCAAAAACTTTTATGCAAATTTGAATCACTGAATCTGTTCTCCACTCTATTCCACAAAAAAGTTTTATTGATGTTTATGTAATGTACCAAATTATAGCTACATATACGCATGTATAGCTTTTTAATTGTACTTGTAGTGAAGAGTTTTGTAATTGGTACACGTACTTAAGAGCATGTAAATCTAAAGAACTTCAAAATAAAAATTACCATTCACATTGAAAAAAAAAAAGCGTCATGAACAATAAAATCATAAATATTATATAGTTTTGCTCACATTTTGACTAAAAAAGAAGATTTCTCAAGTCATGAAGCTGTAACTTGATACTAATTTGCATGGCGTATATCAAAGATATTTCTGTGTGAGTAATTATTTTGATCTGACATACCGACGTATGTCAAGAAATTATGAAATTTCAAGCACGTAACGCAACACATGTAACATTCAACCACACTATTTTACAGCTGAAACATAATACAATTTAATGACAAAACAAAATTTGTTATGGGGTAAATAGTTTTCTCACAAACATGTATGAAAGTGTGTGCGATAACGTTTTTTGCTTCTCCTGAAAAGTTGGAAAAAATGAGATAGGTCGTTATGTCATTTGACCGACGAATTTATAGCGTCGTACAATCTGAATATTAAATACTTTGGATAAATGAATAATTGAAAGCTGTACGGTTTTACATGTTAAAGTTATAGTTGATACAATTTAATCACCGTAATAAGCAATGTCTTGGTAATGTTTACGTAATTAGCGAGTACATTGGATGTCACGACGGGGCGAACGAAGCTTATCCATTTTCACGTCCATTCCGGCTTAACTTTGTCGCTTGGCGGCGTGATCAATAGATGGCTTCCGGGCGATAAGATTGGATCTCCGCATCTTCAAGGATTGGCAACTAGGTTGGACGCCCCCCCAGCGGGGCCTTTCTCTGTCTCTACTCCATCTTGATAGTAAACAACCACGTGCGAAATAAACACAACACGGAACGGTGCGACACACAAAGCGGATACTTTACGCGGGTGGTTCGCGAGAGATTGTGCACGATAACACGTCGAAGAAAATCTGAGTAAAACTGTGTCTTCCGTTTCTCTGCGCGTCTATTTATTTGCTATTCAAAAGGTTCGTTACGGTACCCTCTCTTGCCAAGCGTTGGTAAATCGTCCTCAAGTCGTAGCCTCTTGTCCTGCTATCTTCGCCCGTGTATTTGGAGTTCTTTGACCCTTCTCCAAAAGCACCTCGAAGAGAGGTTACCCAAAAACCGGGCCCATTGTAACCTGCACGTTCGCTGCCGAAGAGAGCGCCATGGAGTCTGTAGCTATTGTTAT
>NW_028143727.1:0-52000 GCF_977018435.1 Lepisma saccharinum
TGTTGTACATACGTTGAAACGTTTATATAGAAACAATGGGCATTGATTGCCACTTATGTTGAACATACGTTGAAACATTTATATAGAAACAATAGGCATTGATTGCCACTTTTCAGACAAGTTCTAAATTCCATACAAATACAGAGTTGAAACTGTCATGGCATAGGGATGAAATAACATCTAGACACTCAATAGATGTAAAGAATTAATTATACCCTAACTGTTAGTCACTATCTCAGAGCTGTGCTATGTACAAATCCCACACAGACACATGAACTGTTATGAAGGAATGAAATATTAATATCCCTATCTACACAGACACAGAGCCTTGCTGAGCATGAAACTATTATTGGAATTGTTAGATATGAAGAATAAATGTCACAGAGCTGTTATGGATATGGAGGTGAAGAATTGAATAAAATAATATTTATACCCATCTACTCTGTCTCTAACAAAGCTATGTTGCTGTACAAATCCCACACAGACACAGAGCTGAGCACGGAACTGTTATGGAATTGTTAGATGAGATTTGTTTGTGAAGAATGAAATTTAGATCTATACTTAATATTCCTATATTTAACAGAGCTGTACTTGCCTCACACAGACACAGAGCTGAGTATGGAACTGTTATGGAATTGTTAAATGAGATTTGTTTGTGAATTTTTAAATTTATACTTAATATCCCTATCTGCTAGCTGAGCATGGAACTGTTATGGAATTGTGAAGACTTGAACTAGTTAGAATTGAGCAATATTTTTATCACCGACAGGAATAATTATTACAAGATCACAGAACATGTGGCAAATATTATTATAGTGATAGCCCAGTATGTATACAGGGAAGTGTTTGTAACAGCAGAGCTTGAAGTTATCATATCTTATAGGGGGGTTTGTTCTGAATACAATTATATCTTATCAATTATGATCCCTGACACAGCTCCGCTGTGATTAGGGCTTTTGCTGAGATTCAGATCCCACCTCAAAACAATATGCATAGTCCCTTTCTTCTCAAGCCGGGAGGCACAGATCCTATTTCAAATCTATCTATACCGGGAACAGGCCTCAAATCTCACACAGACACAGGGCCATGCTGAGATTTTTTTTGGCAAAAAACACAATTTCATGCCACACATTGGGAGATGTGAAGAATTGGACAAGCTTTAAATCCCACACAAATACAGAGTTGAAACTGTCTTGGCATAGGGATGAAATAACATCTAGACACTCAATAGATAGGAGGAATTGTTATAGTTGTTAGATGTGAAGAATTAATTATACCCTAACTGTTAGTCCCTATCTCAGAGCTGTGCTCTGTACAAATCCCACACAGGAACTGTTATGAAACTACACAGACACAGAGCCTTGCTGAGCATGAAACTGTTATGGGAATTGTTAGATTATAAACACAAGGCTGTTATGGATATGGGGGTGAAGAATTGAATAAAATAATATTTATACCCATCTACTCTGTCTCTAATGTTGCTGTAAAATCCCACACAGATACAAGCTGAGCATGGAACTGCTATGGAATTGTTAGTTGTGAAGAATGAAATAATTTTTAATTTTATACTTAATATCCCTATTTGCTCTACATAGACACAGAGCTGAGCATGGAACTGTTATGGAATTACACAGAGATGTTATGGACATGGATGTGAAGAATTGAACTAACAGAGCTGTGTTGTTTTTGATGTTATTAGGCACAAATCCCCACACAGACAGAGCTGAGCATGGAACTGTTAGATTTGTGAAGAATGAAATAATTTTTAATCCCTATCTCTAACAGAGCTGTGCTTGCCTCACACAGACACAGAGCTGAGCATGGAACTGTTAGATGAGATTTGTTTGTGAGCTGATCATGGAACTGTTATGGAATTACACAGAGATGTTATAGATATGGAGGTGAAGAATTGAATAAAATAATATTTATACCTAATAACAAAAATATTGAGTATCTTCATGGTAATCACCTATCCAAAATTTGAATCCTGTTCTCAATAATTATATCACTGGTATCTTCACTCTAAGCTCAGCATTGTGCGAGGTTTTGAAGCTTGTTCCCAATAATTATATCACCGCACAGTTTTGTTCATGGCATGGTTCTAAGTTTAGCAAGGATCTGTATATTTGAATCCTGTTCCAATAACAACATCACTGCACAGCTCTGTCAGGTATAGGGATATTGAGTATAGATTTATGGAAACAACAGCTCTGTTAAAATTGTTTCCCAATAACAGCATCACTGCACAGCTCTGTCAGGTATAGGGATATTATTTCATGGCAATCACCTATCCATAATAGTTCTAAGCCCAGCAAAAATCTGTTTCTGTGTAGGATTTGAATCTTGTTCCCAATAACAGCATCACCGCACAGCTGTCAGGTATAGGGATATTGAGTATAGATTTATAGTTCTGTATGCATCTAGATATTATATCTGTGTCTGTGTAATTGAATTTTGTACCTAATAACAGCAGAAATATTGAGTATCTTCCATGACAATCACCTATTAAGCTCAGCAAGAATCTGTATCTGTGTAGGATTTGAATCCTGTTCCCAATAACAGCATTATTGCACAGGGATCTAGATATAATTTCATAGCAAAAATTAATTCTTCCATAAATCTGTGTAGGATTTGAATCCTGTTCCCAATAACAACATCACTGCACAGCTCTGTTAGGTTTAGGGACTAGATATTCATCATCACAACATGCAGCAGAGCTGTTCATAATTGATAAGATTCAGAACAAACCTCTATACCAACAAATATTATAAACACATCACCTCTTGCTCAAATATATCATGCAGAAGCTGAGATAGACCCGCTTGTAGAATAGCTTCACTTTTATGAACTTCCAGACAGTTTGGATTCTGTTTCAAATTTAAGAAACCTGAAATACATAAGCTTTGGGAGTTTTGTTTGCAACCCGTACAATCCTACATTTGTAGACAATATATTGCACAGTCCCGAACTGCTGAAGCTCCAATTGCAGTATGTATGATATGGAATCGTGGAATCCATGCCATCGCTTGGAATTATGATTTTATGCGGTGCGTGCCTTGTAATAGTACTTGTGATATTAATTGTATTAGAATAGGTGTGACAGAATCCATGGACTTAACTTATAATCTGGTGGAGGTTCCATCTACAAAAAAAATATTTTGTGTAATTATTTAAGTCCATCTTGTATTGAATGAGCCAGAATTGATATTGTTTTTAAGCAGGTACATAATCAACTCATTAAAATATAAACCAGAATTTACATCCAATTTTCCTGCCTCATCAAGTATGGAAATTGTTGTGTCCCATGATATGTCATCAACAGGACACCTGCTGTTTGTATAAATTCTATGATCATGAAAAAATTTGTAAAACCTAAATTTTTCTAAACTTGAAGTACTTTTTGTAAAAAAGCAACATATTTTCCCCAACAACAATGCAACAGGTATGCATCAATTCTATGCCAGTATGTATTGGATTCAAAATCATCATATTCAGAACCCAATTCTATGCTTACATACCCAAACCCAACATCACTGTCAAGTACCCATCTTGCTTCTGTTTCATTTTGCACTTTAAAAAAATCATACTCTGATAAATTTTCAAATTTTTTCCTAAAACAATCCAACAGGTGATCTGATTTTATATATCTTGCAATGTTTCTTCTTTCAAAATATGTTTGCATGTTCAGGTATCTATATTATATAAAATTTCTTGGGGTTCAAATCAAAATTCTATGCTTAATAAAAAATATCAGTTGGGTTCAGCAGTGTGATTTGTATATTTTTTTGTGTGTGTGTATGTGTGTATTAATATTTTTGGCTTTGGTATTTATATACAATTTCTTGGGATTCAAATCAAAACTCTATGCTGGATAAAAAAAGCAGAAATAGGCCACAAGTGGACCGGAAGTGGACCGGAAGTAGGCAAACCGGAAGTGAACCGGAAGTAGACCGGAAGTAGGCAAACCGGAAGTGGACCGGAAGTGAACCGGAAGTGGACCGGAAGTGAACCGGAAGTGGACCGGAAGTGGACCGGAAGTGGACCGGAAGTGGACCGGAAGTGGACCGGAAGTGGACCGGAAGTAAATATGTGTGGGTGGGTGTGGGTGGGCGTGGGTGTATATAGGTGGGTATAGCCTAGTTTTAAGTATGGCCCAAGAGGGGCATATTTTTAACAAATTTATGGACAACAATCTTACAGAAGTGCCTTTTGTAAGTGTAGACAAATCAATCTGAGGGGGGTTCGTACTTTCTCATGGAATCCATGAGGGCATTTTTACAAAAATCTTGGATTAGACAAGATTCCACACTTGAGCAAAAAGCTCATATGGGCATGTTGAGCCTGTTTTAAGTGTAGCCAAATCTGCTTGAGGGGGGTTCGTACTTTCTCGGGGAGCTCGTACTTTCTCGAGTTTATAATATTGTAAATACTACTACTCTTACTCAATACCACTATTACATTTACAGTTTCTTGATATATACATATATACATTGTCACGTCATTTTTCGTTCTGAGCATGCGAGATTAGAATGAGACGTATTCACCTAAAATATCACTCTAACGGTTCTGTTAAGTTATATTGCATTGCGTCATAAAATTTCTAGATGCTCGTTAATTAAAATGTTTAAAAATGGAATCAAGGTTATGAAAAGGAGGATTTCGGTTACTAAAAGTTGGCCTCTTATTTCACATGAAAATGCATATTTTATATTCTGATTCGTCAAGATTGCCATCATGAGAATACCGCTTTGCAAGGGTTTGCCCTTCTAATAATATTCGATTAGTTAATTTGTTATTAAATAGGGATATTGTTTTTGCAAACTACGCAAATGTTGGGGAGTGTATATAGATTCTAGTTAAGTTCGCCATGGCATTAAATAGTAAATAGCGAACATGCGTCACCATATTAGTTTGTTCCTTTCCCTAAGATCACACTATGTTAATTTGAAAATCCAACATTTTCGTGGACTATACTAATTCCAAAGAATTAGGTTATTTTCTTTACTTCCACATACTCTATTTCAATTTCAAGTCCTCCCACTAAGTTCCATGTTTCTGCATGTTACACATCGTGGAAACTAAGTTGGTAAAATCACAATGTTACTTTCTTGTGGCAACTGCCCGTGTGGCCTGCAATAACTGGGTGAACCATTCACGAACTCGGATTAGCAAATTAGCTGCATTTTCGACACATAGACAAACTGGTTCCGAGGCGATGCTTTCCCTTCCCAAATCCTATCGCCGTACGATTGTAGAAACATCACATGCTTATTCTCGATGATTTTATTTAGAAAGGGGTTCTCACGCTTTCCCGAGCAGTGAAATCCCCTCAAGTGAAATTTCGAAATAAGTATTTTAGGAGCAAGGAAGTGTCAATGAAATACGGTAATTAAAATGGTTGTATATTCCACAAATGTTGTACTTTGAATGTTGTGAAGTTTATGTAATTGATTTGACAAGTTCGCATCGGGTAATGCAGTATATTTAAAAACCGTACGAAAAGTGTTTCATTAGAAGATGCAACTTCTATCGAAATATACTTTATGCTAGTCTGTCCTTAAAGTCCCGTCACTATATCAACTAGAAATGACCATATGTTATAAAATCATATTCTTTGCCACGGGATACATATGCTGCATTTTTCAACAGTGCCAATGCATTTCTCTTATTCTTTTAAGAGAAAACATTATTTTCCCTTATCTTCACCAGCTTATTAGAATCATAACTTGCGACGTGGTGTGCCGTGTTTGAGCGGTAGCCATTAGATAAGAAGCAATTTTATGGATCTTGTGAGCCCACTTTTGCTGTTTCGAGAACTGAACACGTAAACTATCTTATGATAGTTTCGAGTCGGAAGTGTGTCGGAAAGAGAAGACTTACCGTATGAGACTGGCTTTACAGAATCAAAGGTGAAGTAGCAGTCCTCCTCTCCTGGTGTACAAATCACAGTATGCTGGATGACTGATGTATTTTAAAAGTAGTGCCTTCGGAAGGTAACAAAAAAGAGTACAGGAAATTGCGTTGCGTGTTTTTGCGTTGTGGTTCGAGATTTCGAACAATATCTTTCATCGTTGTTACAATGATCCTGAACACGCAATCCTATAATGTAGTTAACAATTGAGAAGGTGGTTTGGTAGATATGCGATAACGCCCGGACACCTTTCACTCATTGATTTCCTTAATTTTACCACTGGCACTTACCTATTTTACCTTGCGGAACATTCTTTAAGGTGCCTTTTTCCATAAAATACTGTCAACTTCTCATATTACGATTGATTATTTGTCTTACATGTTGAGCTTCTGTAATACACAATATGGAGTGCACTCGTAATGGATCATCGCGCGTCATGACGCGCCAGCTTGTGTTTTGTCGATTTCCAGTGCGCAAGCAGTGTTTCGAACCTTCATGACGGAAAATTACGTACTATTTCGTTTTGTTTCATGTTTACCTCCACAAAGCATGCACATTAGCCCCAAAAACCATCCACGGGTAGCCCCACAAACCATTGACGTTAGCCCCAAAATCCATCCATAGGTAGCCCCACAAACCATTGACGTTAGTCCCAAAAACTATCCATGAATAGCCCCACAAACCATTCACACAAGGTTAGGTTAGGCCTGTTATTTTAGATTCCATTAGCACTCATTTCACACCTAAATTCATCGAAACAAGAAAGCGCGGCGAACATAGTTAAAAATGGAAATTTTAGTAAAAAGATGGCACGTTTGGAAACCCCGCAGACTTTAAGCGCTCTCGCATCTGCACGCACACAATGGAAACAACGGCATAATGTGGCAGGCAATGCCAATTTCGTAGGCAAAAAGTGATTAATTCTTGTTCGGCAACATTAAACTACGAAATTTTTACCTTCCGTGAAAGAAAATACCTTCAAGAACGTCCTGAATGCTAAAGATACTCATTTTAGTAAGTACTTTCTCCTGTAAATTTGAAGAAATCCGTCCGGGCGATATCGCATATTTACCGGTGGTATTATTAATCGAGTGTTGAAATTGCGCGGCGAGTGTGGAAGTGGAGAGAAAAACGGCACATGTGTCTTTGATGACGGTGAAGTGGCTTGTTTTTAGCGTTGTGGAAACTCGATGCAAGATTTGGTGTGACGCGGTCGCGATCTGTCTTTGTTCAATTAACAACCCATGTGTGTTTACAGTTGGTTGGTGGGTAGGTTCGTAAGTTGGAAGGGTCCTGAGTTGGCTGCTTGGCGTTGGTGGGCAGGTGTGCAATCGGTTCGGTGGTTGGTGATGGTGGGCGGGTGGGCAATCGGTTGGGTGTTTGGTGATGGCGGGCGGGTGGGCAAACGGATGGCTGGTTGGCGATGGTGGGTGGGTGGGCATACGGATGGCTGGTTGGCGATGGTGGGTGGGAGGGCAAACGGTTGGCTGGTTGGCGATGTTGGGCGGGAGGGCTAACGGTTGGCTGGTTGGCGATGGTGGGCGGGAGGGCTAACGGTTGGCTGGTTGGCGATGGTGGGCGGGAGGGCTAACGGCTGGCTGGTTGGCGATGGTGGGCGGGAGGGTCAATGGTTGGTTGGTTGGTTTCGTTTATTTTTCATATTTCCAACATCATTTTTGGAAATTATAACTAATAGAATAATCGGTAATAGACAATTATATAATAGTATGTCGGCCTCTTAAGACGTATCGCAACTGGAGATACAGGAGAACAACTGACATATGTGCAATTGAAATTTTGGTAACTATTTCCACAAAAACGAGTCTCTCAATTTATATATATTTAACAATATACGTCATACATATAATAGAGCTAAGTAACAGTGCAAATTTTTAAAATAGGTTGTCAATCGGATCCGGAGTTATGCTAGATTTAGAGTAGGTTAGGTTACGATATGTAATGGAAAATAATGCGTGCTATTATATGCATTTTATAGACAAATTATTATAGTTGAAAACTAAAAGTATATATGAAATAAATCCTGAAAAGAAAACAATATTATTTTCGTTAACGTATATCAAGTCCATATTTTAATTGTCAGTTCTTGAAGATTTCTGTTCCATAGATAACTCCGTTATTAGTGTACGGAGCGAAAAATATAAAGAGTGAAAAGTAGTTGGGAGTAGGCAAATTACAATTATCACGAAGTTAGTGGTAGCGAAGAATGGCATGTTGCCAGTACATCGCAATACAATAGAGTACTGGGAGAAATAAAGATAAGATTTTCTAGTGATGAATTAGCGGAAAAGTTGAAAAGTAAAGAAAAATTGAACGTGTGATACGTGTACCCACACTTCAGGATCACTGGATTGATTTACTTCGTTTTTAATGTTTTAATGCATCGGCACGTATGGCTAATTTGAACCCTTCAGTGTTTTACGTGGAAAACACCTCTCACACATACTCTGATCTAAAAATAGAAAAGGGGTGCAAAGGGTAACTTGTGAAAAATTTAAAATTAAACTTGTAAAGGGACCTGCGCTGGGACAGACAACACATTAGTGAGTAGGGTAGGAATAGTCTAGAAATTACCTCAGACACGACAAAAATACCTTGGATTTCCCAGAAAGGTAAACATATTGGCTCATCGTCTCTCTACATACCTTACCAGTCGTTGGCAAGGTTAGAAACCTGTTTGAGATAATTAACGTTGACACATTCATCTTGAAAGTACCGGACTCTTAAAACAAGAATGCAATTTTCTTAGTATATTTAAATATTGTTTGCCATTTTTACAAAACATCAAATGTTCCAGGCGCAAATTACCCTCCATTTACCTGTTTGGGAGTTTCTCCCTTGTTGAATGAGTTTAACATGCATGAGCAACCCTTCAATGTGCACACCAACGTGGCGTGGCGTGTCTTGTGCAGCGAGTAGAGAAAACAGAAGGTTTCTTATATCTTGGATCACTGGGTTACGGAGTCGCTTTGTATGTAAAAATGAGATACAGTACCTGTAACGTGCTTCTTCCCGGTCGCATAACATTTTCGTATCTAGGCAAATAGACTAACAGCGACCAAACTAGAATACTCCGAGTTATAAAATTGTGCATGCTGCGTGTTTTTTTAATTTGAATAAACATATAGAAAAACCACACCACAATTTACAAAATATATGTATGTATTAGGTTACCAAAACGTAAATTATTTGTGATACTTTTTTACTTATGCATTTGCTTTTAAATCATGAAAAAGGTTGTTGTTCTACATATTTTTTTAATGCGAATCACAGCTTACCATTTATGCATAAAAGGATAATACAGTAATAGATATAATATGATTGGACCTTTAAAAATACAATACATTCGTGTTCAAGATTTTTACGTGCTAGGCAACAATTAAATTTAGTTATTTTGAGATTAAAATTCATACTCTTGTTTCTTACTCAATACCACTATTACATTTACAGTTTCTTGATATATACATATATACATTGTCACGTCATTTTTCGTTCTGAGCATGCGAGATTTGAATGAGACGTATTCACCTAAAATATCACTCTAACGGTTCTGTTAAGTTATATTGCATTGCGTCATAAAATTTCTAGATGCTCGTTAATTAAAATGTTTAAAAATGGAATCAAGGTTATGAAAAGGAGGATTTCGGTTACTAAAAGTTGGCCTCTTATTTCACAAGAAAATGCATATTTTATATTCTGATTCGTCAAGATTGCCATCATGAGAATACCGCTTTGCAAGGGTTTGCCCTTCTAATAATATTCGATTAGTTAATTTGTTATTAAATAGGGATATTGTTTTTGCAACTACGCAAATGTTGGGGAGTGTATATAGATTCTAGTTAAGTTCGCCATGGCATTAAATAGTAAATAGCGAACATGCGTCACCATATTAGTTTGTTCCTTTCCCTAAGATCACACTATGTTAATTTGAAAATCCAACATTTTCGTGGACTATACTAACTCCAAAGAATTATGTTATTTTCTTTACTTCAACATACCCTATTTCAATTTCAAGTCCTCCCAGCTAAGTTCCATGTTTCTGCATGTTACACATCGTGGAAATTAAGTTGGTAAAATCACAATGTTACTTTCTTGTGGCAACTGCCCGTGTGGCCTGCAATAACTGGGTGAACCATTCACGAACTCGGATTAGCAAATTAGCTGCATTTTCAACACATAGACAAACTGGTTCCGAGGCGATGCTTTCCCTTCCCAAATCCTATCGCCGTACGATTGTAGAAACATCACATGCTTATTCTCGATGATTTTATTTAGAAAGGGGTTCTCACGCTTTCCCGAGAAGAGAAATCCCCTCAAGTGAAATTTCGAAATAAGTATTTTAGGAGCAAGGAAGTGTCAATGAAATACGGTAATTAAAATGGTTGTATATTCCACAAATGTTGTACTTTGAATGTTGTGAAGTTTATGTAATTGATTTGACAAGTTCGCATCGGGTAATGCAGTATATTTAAAAACCGTACGAAAAGTGTTTCATTAGAAGATGCAACTTCTATCGAAATATACTTTATGCTAGTCTGTCCTTAAAGTCCCGTCACTATATCAACTAGAAATGACCATATGTTATAAAATCATATTCTTTGCCACGGGATACATATGCTGCATTTTTCAACAGTGCCAATGCATTTCTCTTATTCTTTTAAGAGAAAACATTATTTTCCCTTATCTTCACCAGCTTATTAGAATCATAACTTGCGACGTGGTGTGCCGTGTTTGAGCGGTAGCCATTAGATAGGAAGCAATTTTATGGATCTTGTGAGCCCACTTTTGCTGTTTCGAGAACTGAACACGTAAACTATCTTATGATAGTTTCGAGTCGGATGTGTGTCGGAAAGAGAAGACTTACCGTATGAGACTGGCTTTACAGAATCAAAGGTGAAGTAGCAGTCCTCCTCTCCTGGTGTACAAATCACAGTATGCCTGATGACTGATGTATTTTAAAAGTAGTGCCTTCGGAAGGTAACAAAAAAGAGTACAGGAAATTGCGTTGCGTGTTTTTGCGTTGTGGTTCGAGATTTCGAACAATATCTTTCATCGTTGTTACAATGATCCTGAACACGCAATCCTATAATGTAGTTAACAATTGAGAAGGTGGTTTGGTAGATATGCGATAACGCCCGGACACCTTTCACTCATTGATTTCCTTAATTTTACCACTGGTACTTACCTATTTTACCTTGCGGAACATTCTTTAAGGTGCCTTTTTCCATAAAATACTGTCAACTTCTCATATTACGATTGATTATTTGTCTTACATGTTGAGCTTATGTAATACACAATATGGAGTGCACTCGTAATGGATCATCGCGCGTCATGACGCGCCAGCTTGTGTTTTGTCGATTTCCAGTGCGCAAGCAGTGTTTCGAACCTTCATGACGGAAAATTACGTACTATTTCGTTTTGTTTCATGTTTACCTCCACAAAGCATGCACATTAGCCCCAAAAACCATCCACGGGTAGCCCCACAAACCATTGACGTTAGCCCCAAAATCCATCCATAGGTAGCCCCACAAACCACTGACGTTAGTCCCAAAAACTATCCAGGAATAGCCCCACAAACCATTCACACAAGGTTAGGTTAGGCCTGTTATTTTAGATTCCATTAGCACTCATTTCACACCTAAATTCATCGAAAAAATAGAGCGCGGCGAACATAGTTAAAAATGGAAATTTTAGTAAAAAGATGGCACGTTTGGAAACACTGCAGACTTTAAACGCTCTCGCATCTGCACGCACACAATGGAAACAACGGCATAATGTGGCAGGCAATGCCAATTTTGTAGGCAAAAAGTGATTAATTCTTGTTCGGCAACATTAAACTACGAAATTTTTACCTTCCGTGAAAGAAAATACCTTCAAGAACGTCCTGAATGCTAAAGATACTCATTTTAGTAAGTACTTTCTCCTGTAAATTTGAAGAAATCCGTCCGGGCGATATCGCATATTTACCGGTGGTATTATTAATCGAGTGTTGAAATTGCGCGGCGAGTGTGGAAGTGGAGAGAAAAACGGCACATGTGTCTTTGATGACGGTGAAGTGGCTTGTTTTTAGCGTTGTGGAAACTCGATGCAAGATTTGGTGTGACGCGGTCGCGATCTGTCTTTGTTCAATTAACAACCCATGTGTGTTTACAGTTGGTTGGTGTGTAGGTTCGTAAGGTGGAAGGGTCCTGAGTTGGCTGCTTGGCGGTGGTGGGCAGGTGGGCAATCGGTTCGGTGGTTGGTGATGGTGGGCGGGTGGGCAATCGGTTGGGTGTTTGGTGATGGCGGGCGGGTGGGAAAACGGATGGCTGGTTGGCGATGGTGGGTGGGTGGGCATACGGATGGCTGGTTGGAGATGGTGGGTGGGAGGGCAAACGGTTGGCTGGTTGGCGATGGTGGGCGGGAGGGCTAACGGTTGGCTAGTTGGCGATGGTGGGCGGGAGGGCTAACGGTTGGCTGGTTGGCGATGGTGGGCGGGAGGGCTAACGGCTGGCTGGTTGGCGATGGTGGGCGGGAGGGTCAATGGTTGGTTGGTTGGTTTCGTTTATTTTTCATATTTCCAACATCATTTTTGGAAATTATAACTAATAGAATAATCGGTAATAGACAATTATATAATAGTATGTCGGCCTCTTAAGACGTATCGCAACTCGAGATACAGGAGAACAACTGACATATGTGCAATTGAAATTTTGGTAACTATTTCCACAAAAACGAGTCTCTCAATTTATATATATTTAACAATATACGTCATACATATAATAGAGCTAAGTAACAGTGCAAATTTTTAAAATAGGTTGTCAATCGGATCCGGAGTTATGCTAGATTTAGAGTAGGTTTGGTTACGATATGTAATGGATAATAATGCGTGCTATTATATGCATTTTATAGACAAATTATTATAGTTGAAAACTAAAAGTATATATGAAATAAATCCTGAAAAGAAAACAATATTATTTTCGTTAACGTATATCAAGTCCATATTTTAATTGTCAGTTCTTGAAGATTTCTGTTCCATAGATAACTCCGTTATTAGTGTACGGAGCGAAAAATATAAAGAGTGAAAAGTAGTTGGGAGTAGGCAAATTACAATTATCACGAAGTTAGTGGTAGCGAAGAATGGCATGTTGCCAGTACATCGCAATACAATAGAGTACTGGGAGAAATAAAGATAAGATTTTCTAGTGATGAATTAGCGGAAAAGTTGAAAAGTAAAGAAAAATTGAACGTGTGATACGTGTACCCACACTTCAGGATCACTGGATTGATTTACTTCGTTTTTAATGTTTTAATGCATCGGCACGTATGGCTAATTTGAACCCTTCAGTGTTTTACGTGGAAAACACCTCTCACACATACTCTGATCTAAAAATAGAAAAGGGGTGCAAAGGGTAACTTGTGAAAAATTTAAAATTAAACTTGTAAAGGGACCTGCGCTGGGACAGACAACACATTAGTGAGTAGGGTAGGAATAGTCTAGAAATTACCTCAGACACGACAAAAATACCTTGCCAGTACATCGCAATACAATAGAGTACTGGGAGAAATAAAGATAAGATTTTCTAGTGATGAATTAGCGGAAAAGTTGAAAAGTAAAGAAAAATTGAACGTGTGATACGTGTACCCACACTTCAGGATCACTGGATTGATTTACTTCGTTTTAAATGTTTTAATGCATCGGCACGTATGGCTAATTTGAACCCTTCAGTGTTTTACGTGGAAAACACCTCTCACACATACTCTGATCTAAATGTAGAAAAGGGGTGCAAAGGGTAACTTGTGAAAAATTTAAAATTAAACTTGTAAAGGGACCTGCGCTGGGACAGACAACACATTAGTGAGGAGGGTAGGAATAGTCTAGAAATTACCTCAGACACGACAAAAATACCTTGGTTTTCCCAGAAAGGTAAACATATTGGCTCATCGTCTCTCTACATACCTTACCAGTCGTTGGCAAGGTTAGAAACCTGTTTGAGATAATTAACGTTGACACATTCATCTTGAAAGTACCGGACTCTTAAAACAAGAATGCATTTTTCTTAGTATATTTAAATATTTTTGCCATTTTTACAAAACATCAAATGTTCCAGGCCCAAATTACCCTCCATTTACCTGTTTGGGAGTTTCTCCCTTGTTGAATGAGTTTAACATGCATGAGCAACCCTTCAATGTGCACACCAACGTGGCGTGGCGTGTCTTGTGCAGCGAGTAGAGAAAACAGAAGGTTTCTTATATCTTGGATCACTGGGTTACGGAGTCGCTTTGTATGTAAAAATGAGATACAGTACCTGTAACGTGCTTCTTCCCGGTCGCATTTCATTTTCGTATCTAGGCAAATAGACTAACAGCGACCAAACTAGAATACTCCGAGTTATAAAATTGTGCATGCTGCGTGTTTTTTTAATTTGAATAAACATATAGAAAAACCACACCACAATTTACAAAATATATGTATGTATTAGGTTACCAAAACGTAAATTATTTGTGATACTTTTTTACTTATGCATTTGCTTTTAAATCATGAAAAAGGTTGTTGTTCTACATATTTTTTTAATGCGAATCACAGCTTACCATTTATGCATAAAAGGATAATACAGTAATAGATATAATATGATTGGACCTTTAAAAATACAATACATTCGTGTTCAAGATTTTTACGTGCTAGGCAACAATTAAATTTAGTTATTTTGAGATTAAAATTCATACTCTTGTTTCTTACTCAATACCACTATTACATTTACACTTTCTTGATATATACATATATACATTGTCACGTCATTTTTCGTTCTGAGCATGCGAGATTTGAATGAGACGTATTCACCTAAAATATCACTCTAACGGTTCTGTTAAGTTATATTGCATTGCGTCATAAAATTTCTAGATGCTCGTTAATTAAAATGTTTAAAAATGGAATCAAGGTTATGAAAAGGAGGATTTCGGTTACTAAAAGTTGGCCTCTTATTTCACAAGAAAATGCATATTTTATATTCTGATTCGTCAAGATTGCCATCATGAGAATACCGCTTTGCAAGGGTTTGCCCTTCTAATAATATTCGATTAGTTAATTTGTTATTAAATAGGGATATTGTTTTTGCAACTACGCAAATGTTGGGGAGTGTATATAGATTCTAGTTAAGTTCGCCATGGCATTAAATAGTAAATAGCGAACATGCGTCACCATATTAGTTTGTTCCTTTCCCTAAGATCACACTATGTTAATTTGAAAATTCAACATTTTCGTGGACTATACTAATTCCAAAGAATTAGGTTATTTTCTTTACTTCAACATACCCTATTTCAATTTCAAGTCCTCCCAGCTAAGTTCCATGTTTCTGCATGTTACACATCGTGGAAATTAAGTTGGTAAAATCACAATGTTACTTTCTTGTGGCAACTGCCCGTGTGGCCTGCAATAACTGGGTGAACCATTCACGAACTCGGATTAGCAAATTAGCTGCATTTTCAACACATAGACAAACTGGTTCCGAGGCGATGCTTTCCCTTCCCAAATCCTATCGCCGTACGATTGTAGAAACATCACATGCTTATTCTCGATGATTTTGTTTAGAAAGGGGTTCTCACGCTTTCCCGAGAAGAGAAATCCCCTCAAGTGAAATTTCGAAATAAGTATTTTAGGAGCAAGGAAGTGTCAATGAAATACGGTAATTAAAATGGTTGTATATTCCACAAATGTTGTACTTTGAATGTTGTGAAGTTTATGTAATTGATTTGACAAGTTCGCATCGGGTAATGCAGTATATTTAAAAACCGTACGAAAAGTGTTTCATTAGAAGATGCAACTTCTATCGAAATATACTTTATGCTAGTCTGTCCTTAAAGTCCCGTCACTATATCAACTAGAAATGACCATATGTTATAAAATCATATTCTTTGCCACGGGATACATATGCTGCATTTTTCAACAGTGCCAATGCATTTCTCTTATTCTTTTAAGAGAAAACATTATTTTCCCTTATCTTCACCAGCTTATTAGAATCATAACTTGCGACGTGGTGTGCCGTGTTTGAGCGGTAGCCATTAGATAAGAAGCAATTTTATGGATCTTGTGAGCCCACTTTTGCTGTTTCGAGAACTGAACACGTAAACTATCTTATGATAGTTTCGAGTCGGATGTGTGTCGGAAAGAGAAGACTTACCGTATGAGACTGGCTTTACAGAATCAAAGGTGAAGTAGCAGTCCTCCTCTCCTGGTGTACAAATCACAGTATGCTGGATGACTGATGTATTTTAAAAGTAGTGCCTTCGGAAGGTAACAAAAAAGAGTACAGGAAATTGCGTTGCGTGTTTTTGCGTTGTGGTTCGAGATTTCGAACAATATCTTTCATCGTTGTTACAATGATCCTGAACACGCAATCCTATAATGTAGTTAACAATTGAGAAGGTGGTTTGGTAGATATGCGATAACGCCCGGACACTTTTCACTCATTGATTTCCTTAATTTTACCACTGGTACTTACCTATTTTACCTTGCGGAACATTCTTTAAGGTGCCTTTTTCCATAAAATACTGTCAACTTCTCATATTACGATTGATTATTTGTCTTACATGTTGAGCTTCTGTAATACACAATATGGAGTGCACTCGTAATGGATCATCGCGCGTCATGACGCGCCAGCTTGTGTTTTGTCGATTTCCAGTGCGCAAGCAGTGTTTCGAACCTTCATGACGGAAAATTACGTACTATTTCGTTTTGTTTCATGTTTACCTCCACAAAGCATGCACATTAGCCCCAAAAACCATCCACGGGTAGCCCCACAAACCATTGACGTTAGCCCCAAAATCCATCCATAGGTAGCCCCACAAACCACTGACGTTAGTCCCAAAAACTATCCAGGAATAGCCCCACAAACCATTCACACAAGGTTAGGTTAGGCCTGTTATTTTAGATTCCATTAGCACTCATTTCACACCTAAATTCATCGAAAAAATAGAGCGCGGCGAACATAGTTAAAAATGGAAATTTTAGTAAAAAGATGGCACGTTTGGAAACACTGCAGACTTTAAACGCTCTCGCATCTGCACGCACACAATGGAAACAACGGCATAATGTGGCAGGCAATGCCAATTTTGTAGGCAAAAAGTGATTAATTCTTGTTCGGCAACATTAAACTACGAAATTTTTACCTTCCGTGAAAGAAAATACCTTCAAGAACGTCCTGAATGCTAAAGATACTCATTTTAGTAAGTACTTTCTCCTGTAAATTTGAAGAAATCCGTCCGGGCGATATCGCATATTTACCGGTGGTATTATTAATCGAGTGTTGAAATTGCGCGGCGAGTGTGGAAGTGGAGAGAAAAACGGCACATGTGTCTTTGATGACGGTGAAGTGGCTTGTTTTTAGCGTTGTGGAAACTCGATGCAAGATTTGGTGTGACGCGGTCGCGATCTGTCTTTGTTCAATTAACAACCCATGTGTGTTTACAGTTGGTTGGTGTGTAGGTTCGTAAGGTGGAAGGGTCCTGAGTTGGCTGCTTGGCGGTGGTGGGCAGGTGGGCAATCGGTTCGGTGGTTGGTGATGGTGGGCGGGTGGGCAATCGGTTGGGTGTTTGGTGATGGCGGGCGGGTGGGCAAACGGATGGCTGGTTGGCGATGGTGGGTGGGTGGGCATACGGATGGCTGGTTGGCGATGGTGGGTGGGAGGGCAAACGGTTGGCTGGTTGGCGATGGTGGGCGGGAGGGCTAACGGTTGGCTGCTTGGCGATGGTGGGCGGGAGGGCTAACGGTTGGCTGGTTGGCGATGGTGGGCGGGAGGGCTAACGGCTGGCTGGTTGGCGATGGTGGGCGGGAGGGTCAATGGTTGGTTGGTTGGTTTCGTTTATTTTTCATATTTCCAACATCATTTTTGGAAATTATAACTAATAGAATAATCGGTAATAGACAATTATATAATAGTATGTCGGCCTCTTAAGACGTATCGCAACTGGAGATACAGGAGAACAACTGACATATGTGCAATTGAAATTTTGGTAACTATTTCCACAAAAACGAGTCTCTCAATTTATATATATTTAACAATATACGTCATACATATAATAGAGCTAAGTAACAGTGCAAATTTTTAAAATAGGTTGTCAATCGGATCCGGAGTTATGCTAGATTTAGAGTAGGTTAGGTTACGATATGTAATGGAAAATAATGCGTGCTATTATATGCATTTTATAGACAAATTATTATAGTTGAAAACTAAAAGTATATATGAAATAAATCCTGAAAAGGAAACAATATTATTTTCGTTAACGTATATCAAGTCCATATTTTAATTGTCAGTTCTTGAAGATTTCTGTTCCATAGATAACTCCGTTATTAGTGTACGGAGCGAAAAATATAAAGAGTGAAAATTAGTTGGGAGTAGGCAAATTACAATTATCACGAAGTTAGTGGTAGCGAAGAATGGCATGTTGCCAGTACATCGCAATACAATAGAGTACTGGGAGAAATAAAGATAAGATTTTCTAGTGATGAATTAGCGGAAAAGTTGAAAAGTAAAGAAAAATTGAACGTGTGATACGTATACCCACACTTCAGGATCACTGGATTGATTTACTTCGTTTTTAATGTTTTAATGCATCGGCACGTATGGCTAATTTGAACCCTTCAGTGTTTTACGTGGAAAACACCTCTCACACATACTCTGATCTAAAAATAGAAAAGGGGTGCAAAGGGTAACTTGTGAAAAATTTAAAATTAAACTTGTAAAGGGACCTGCGCTGGGACAGACAACACATTAGTGAGTAGGGTAGGAATAGTCTAGAAATTACCTCAGACACGACAAAAATACCTTGGTTTTCCCAGAAAGGTAAACATATTGGCTCATCGTCTCTCTACATACCTTACCAGTCGTTGGCAAGGTTAGAAACCTGTTTGAGATAATTAACGTTGACACATTCATCTTGAAAGTACCGGACTCTTAAAACAAGAATGCATTTTTCTTAGTATATTTAAATATTTTTGCCATTTTTACAAAACATCAAATGTTCCAGGCCCAAATTACCCTCCATTTACCTGTTTGGGAGTTTCTCCCTTGTTGAATGAGTTTAACATGCATGAGCAACCCTTCAATGTGCACACCAACGTGGCGTGGCGTGTCTTGTGCAGCGAGTAGAGAAAACAGAAGGTTTCTTATATCTTGGATCACTGGGTTACGGAGTCGCTTTGTATGTAAAAATGAGATACAGTACCTGTAACGTGCTTCTTCCCGGTCGCATTTCATTTTCGTATCTAGGCAAATAGACTAACAGCGACCAAACTAGAATACTCCGAGTTATAAAATTGTGCATGATGCGTTTTCTTTTAATTTGAATAAACATATAGAAAAACCACACCACAATTTACAAAATATATGTATGTATTAGGTTACCAAAACGTAAATTATTTGTGATACTTTTTTACTTATGCATTTGCTTTTAAATCATGAAAAAGGTTGTTGTTCTACATATTTTTTTAATGCGAATCACAGCTTACCATTTATGCATAAAAGGATAATACAGTAATAGATATAATATGATTGGACCTTTAAAAATACAATACATTCGTGTTCAAGGTTTTTACGTGCTAGGCAACAATTAAATTTAGTTATTTTGAGATTAAAATTTATACTCTTGTTTCTTACTCAATACCACTATTACATTTACACTTTCTTGATATATACATATATACATTGTCACGTCATTTTTCGTTCTGAGCATGCGAGATTAGAATGAGACGTATTCACCTAAAATATCACTCTAACGGTTCTGTTAAGTTATATTGCATTGCGTCATAAAATTTCTAGATGCTCGTTAATTAAAATGTTTAAAAATGGAATCAAGGTTATGAAAAGGAGGATTTCGGTTACTAAAAGTTGGCCTCTTATTTCACAAGAAAATGCATATTTTATATTCTGATTCGTCAAGATTGCCATCATGAGAATACCGCTTTGCAAGGGTTTGCCCTTCTAATAATATTCGATTAGTTAATTTGTTATTAAATAGGGATATTGTTTTTGCAACTACGCAAATGTTGGGGAGTGTATATAGATTCTAGTTAAGTTCGCCATGGCATTAAATAGTAAATAGCGAACATGCGTCACCATATTAGTTTGTTCCTTTCCCTAAGATCACACTATGTTAATTTGAAAATCCAACATTTTCGTGGACTATACTAATTCCAAAAAATTAGGTTATTTTCTTTACTTCAACATACCCTATTTCAATTTCAAGTCCTCCCAGCTAAGTTCCATGTTTCTGCATGTTACACATCGTGGAAATTAAGTTGGTAAAATCACAATGTTACTTTCTTGTGGCAACTGCCCGTGTGGCCTGCAATAACTGGGTGAACCATTCACGAACTCGGATTAGCAAATTAGCTGCATTTTCAACACATAGACAAACTGGTTCCGAGGCGATGCTTTCCCTTCCCAAATCCTATCGCCGTACGATTGTAGAAACATCACATGCTTATTCTCGATGATTTTATTTAGAAAGGGGTTCTCACGCTTTCCCGAGCAGAGAAATCCCCTCAAGTGAAATTTCGAAATAAGTATTTTAGGAGCAAGGAAGTGTCAATGAAATACGGTAATTAAAATGGTTGTATATTCCACAAATGTTGTACTTTGAATGTTGTGAAGTTTATGTAATTGATTTGACAAGTTCGCATCGGGTAATGCAGTATATTTAAAAACCGTACGAAAAGTGTTTCATTAGAAGATGCAACTTCTATCGAAATATACTTTATGCTAGTCTGTCCTTAAAGTCCCTTCACTATATCAACTAGAAATGACCATATGTTATAAAATCATATTCTTTGCCACGGGATACATATGCTGCATTTTTCAACAGTGCCAATGCATTTCTCTTATTCTTTTAAGAGAAAACATTATTTTCCCTTATCTTCACCAGCTTATTAGAATCATAACTTGCGACGTGGTGTGCCGTGTTTGAGCGGTAGCCATTAGATAAGAAGCAATTTTATGGATCTTGTGAGCCCACTTTTGCTGTTTCGAGAACTGAACACGTAAACTATCTTATGATAGTTTCGAGTCGGATGTGTGTCGGAAAGAGAAGACTTACCGTATGAGACTGGCTTTACAGAATCAAAGGTGAAGTAGCAGTCCTCCTCTCCTGGTGTACAAATCACAGTATGCTGGATGACTGATGTATTTTAAAAGTAGTGCCTTCGGAAGGTAACAAAAAAGAGTACAGGAAATTGCGTTGCGTGTTTTTGCGTTGTGGTTCGAGATTTCGAACAATATCTTTCATCGTTGTTACAATGATCCTGAACACGCAATCCTATAATGTAGTTAACAATTGAGAAGGTGGTTTGGTAGATATGCGATAACGCCCGGACACCTTTCACTCATTGATTTCCTTAATTTTACCACTGGTACTTACCTATTTTACCTTGCGGAACATTCTTTAAGGTGCCTTTTTCCATAAAATACTGTCAACTTCTCATATTACGATTGATTATTTGTCTTACATGTTGAGCTTCTGTAATACACAATATGGAGTGCACTCGTAATGGATCATCGCGCGTCATGACGCGCCAGCTTGTGTTTTGTCGATTTCCAGTGCGCAAGCAGTGTTTCGAACCTTCATGACGGAAAATTACGTACTATTTCGTTTTGTTTCATGTTTACCTCCACAAAGCATGCACATTAGCCCCAAAAACCATCCACGGGTAGCCCCACAAACCATTGACGTTAGCCCCAATATCCATCCATAGGTAGCCCCACAAACCATGACGTTAGTCCCAAAAACTATCCAGGAATAGCCCCACAAACCATTCACACAAGGTTAGGTTAGGCCTGTTATTTTAGATTCCATTAGCACTCATTTCACACCTAAATTCATCGAAAAAATAAAGCGCGGCGAACATAGTTAAAAATGGAAATTTTAGTAAAAAGATGGCTCGTTTGGAAACACTGCAGACTTTAAACGCTCTCGCATCTGCACGCACACAATGGAAACAACGGCATAATGTGGCAGGCAATGCCAATTTTGTAGGCAAAAATTGATTAATTCTTGTTCGGCAACATTAAACTACGAAATTTTTACCTTCCGTGAAAGAAAATACCTTCAAGAACGTCCTGAATGCTAAAGATACTCATTTTAGTAAGTACTTTCTCCTGTAAATTTGAAGAAATCCGTCCGGGCGATATCGCATATTTACCGGTGGTATTATTAATCGAGTGTTGAAATTGCGCGGCGAGTGTGGAAGTGGAGAGAAAAACGGCACATGTGTCTTTGATGACGGTGAAGTGGCTTGTTTTTAGCGTTGTGGAAACTCGATGCAAGATTTGGTGTGACGCGGTCGCGATCTGTCTTTGTTCAATTAACAACCCATGTGTGTTTACAGTTGGTTGGTGTGTAGGTTCGTAAGGTGGAAGGGTCCTGAGTTGGCTGCTTGGCGGTGGTGGGCAGGTGGGCAATCGGTTCGGTGGTTGGTGATGGTGGGCGGGTGGGCAATCGGTTGGGTGTTTGGTGATGGCGGGGGGGTGGGCAAACGGATGGCTGGTTGGCGATGGTGGGTGGGTGGGCATACGGATGGCTGGTTGGCGATGGTGGGTGGGAGGGCAAACGGTTGGCTGGTTGGCGATGGTGGGCGGGAGGGCTAACGGTTGGCTGGTTGGCGATGGTGGGCGGGAGGGCTAACGGTTGGCTGGTTGGCGATGGTGGGCGGGAGGGCTAACGGCTGGCTGGTTGGCGATGGTGGGCGGGAGGGTCAATGGTTGGTTGGTTGGTTTCGTTTATTTTTCATATTTCCAACATCATTTTTGGAAATTATAACTAATAGAATAATCGGTAATAGACAATTATATAATAGTATGTCGGCCTCTTAAGACGTATCGCAACTGGAGATACAGGAGAACAACTGACATATGTGCAATTGAAATTTTGGTAACTATTTCCACAAAAACGAGTCTCTCAATTTATATATATTTAACAATATACGTCATACATATAATAGAGCTAAGTAACAGTGCAAATTTTTAAAATAGGTTGTCAATCGGATCCGGAGTTATGCTAGATTTAGAGTAGGTTAGGTTACGATATGTAATGGAAAATAATGCGTGCTATTATATGCATTTTATAGACAAATTATTATAGTTGAAAACTAAAAGTATATTTGAAATAAATCCTGAAAAGGAAACAATATTATTTTCGTTAACGTATATCAAGTCCATATTTTAATTGTCAGTTCTTGAAGATTTCTGTTCCATAGATAACTCCGTTATTAGTGTACGGAGCGAAAAATATAAAGAGTGAAAATTAGTTGGGAGTAGGCAAATTACAATTATCACGAAGTTAGTGGTAGCGAAGAATGGCATGTTGCCAGTACATCGCAATACAATAGAGTACTGGGAGAAATAAAGATAAGATTTT
This sequence comes from Lepisma saccharinum, assembly GCF_977018435.1. NCBI lineage: Eukaryota > Metazoa > Arthropoda > Insecta > Zygentoma > Lepismatidae > Lepisma > Lepisma saccharinum. The sequence continues at coordinate 23,315 of NW_028143727.1, forward strand.
CTAGTGATGAATTAGCGGAAAAGTTGAAAAGTAAAGAAAAATTGAACGTGTGATACGTATACCCACACTTCAGGATCACTGGATTGATTTACTTCGTTTTTAATGTTTTAATGCATCGGCACGTATGGCTAATTTGAACCCTTCAGTGTTTTACGTGGAAAACACCTCTCACACATACTCTGATCTAAAAATAGAAAAGGGGTGCAAAGGGTAACTTGTGAAAAATTTAAAATTAAACTTGTAAAGGGACCTGCGCTGGGACAGACAACACATTAGTGAGTAGGGTAGGAATAGTCTAGAAATTACCTCAGACACGACAAAAATACCTTGGTTTTCCCAGAAAGGTAAACATATTGGCTCATCGTCTCTCTACATACCTTACCAGTCGTTGGCAAGGTTAGAAACCTGTTTGAGATAATTAACGTTGACACATTCATCTTGAAAGTACCGGACTCTTAAAACAAGAATGCATTTTTCTTAGTATATTTAAATATTTTTGCCATTTTTACAAAACATCAAATGTTCCAGGCCCAAATTACCCTCCATTTACCTGTTTGGGAGTTTCTCCCTTGTTGAATGAGTTTAACATGCATGAGCAACCCTTCAATGTGCACACCAACGTGGCGTGGCGTGTCTTGTGCAGCGAGTAGAGAAAACAGAAGGTTTCTTATATCTTGGATCACTGGGTTACGGAGTCGCTTTGTATGTAAAAATGAGATACAGTACCTGTAACGTGCTTCTTCCCGGTCGCATTTCATTTTCGTATCTAGGCAAATAGACTAACAGCGACCAAACTAGAATACTCCGAGTTATAAAATTGTGCATGATGCGTTTTCTTTTAATTTGAATAAACATATAGAAAAACCACACCACAATTTACAAAATATATGTATGTATTAGGTTACCAAAACGTAAATTATTTGTGATACTTTTTTACTTATGCATTTGCTTTTAAATCATGAAAAAGGTTGTTGTTCTACATATTTTTTTAATGCGAATCACAGCTTACCATTTATGCATAAAAGGATAATACAGTAATAGATATAATATGATTGGACCTTTAAAAATACAATACATTCGTGTTCAAGGTTTTTACGTGCTAGGCAACAATTAAATTTAGTTATTTTGAGATTAAAATTTATACTCTTGTTTCTTACTCAATACCACTATTACATTTACACTTTCTTGATATATACATATATACATTGTCACGTCATTTTTCGTTCTGAGCATGCGAGATTAGAATGAGACGTATTCACCTAAAATATCACTCTAACGGTTCTGTTAAGTTATATTGCATTGCGTCATAAAATTTCTAGATGCTCGTTAATTAAAATGTTTAAAAATGGAATCAAGGTTATGAAAAGGAGGATTTCGGTTACTAAAAGTTGGCCTCTTATTTCACAAGAAAATGCATATTTTATATTCTGATTCGTCAAGATTGCCATCATGAGAATACCGCTTTGCAAGGGTTTGCCCTTCTAATAATATTCGATTAGTTAATTTGTTATTAAATAGGGATATTGTTTTTGCAACTACGCAAATGTTGGGGAGTGTATATAGATTCTAGTTAAGTTCGCCATGGCATTAAATAGTAAATAGCGAACATGCGTCACCATATTAGTTTGTTCCTTTCCCTAAGATCACACTATGTTAATTTGAAAATCCAACATTTTCGTGGACTATACTAATTCCAAAAAATTAGGTTATTTTCTTTACTTCAACATACCCTATTTCAATTTCAAGTCCTCCCAGCTAAGTTCCATGTTTCTGCATGTTACACATCGTGGAAATTAAGTTGGTAAAATCACAATGTTACTTTCTTGTGGCAACTGCCCGTGTGGCCTGCAATAACTGGGTGAACCATTCACGAACTCGGATTAGCAAATTAGCTGCATTTTCAACACATAGACAAACTGGTTCCGAGGCGATGCTTTCCCTTCCCAAATCCTATCGCCGTACGATTGTAGAAACATCACATGCTTATTCTCGATGATTTTATTTAGAAAGGGGTTCTCACGCTTTCCCGAGCAGAGAAATCCCCTCAAGTGAAATTTCGAAATAAGTATTTTAGGAGCAAGGAAGTGTCAATGAAATACGGTAATTAAAATGGTTGTATATTCCACAAATGTTGTACTTTGAATGTTGTGAAGTTTATGTAATTGATTTGACAAGTTCGCATCGGGTAATGCAGTATATTTAAAAACCGTACGAAAAGTGTTTCATTAGAAGATGCAACTTCTATCGAAATATACTTTATGCTAGTCTGTCCTTAAAGTCCCTTCACTATATCAACTAGAAATGACCATATGTTATAAAATCATATTCTTTGCCACGGGATACATATGCTGCATTTTTCAACAGTGCCAATGCATTTCTCTTATTCTTTTAAGAGAAAACATTATTTTCCCTTATCTTCACCAGCTTATTAGAATCATAACTTGCGACGTGGTGTGCCGTGTTTGAGCGGTAGCCATTAGATAAGAAGCAATTTTATGGATCTTGTGAGCCCACTTTTGCTGTTTCGAGAACTGAACACGTAAACTATCTTATGATAGTTTCGAGTCGGATGTGTGTCGGAAAGAGAAGACTTACCGTATGAGACTGGCTTTACAGAATCAAAGGTGAAGTAGCAGTCCTCCTCTCCTGGTGTACAAATCACAGTATGCTGGATGACTGATGTATTTTAAAAGTAGTGCCTTCGGAAGGTAACAAAAAAGAGTACAGGAAATTGCGTTGCGTGTTTTTGCGTTGTGGTTCGAGATTTCGAACAATATCTTTCATCGTTGTTACAATGATCCTGAACACGCAATCCTATAATGTAGTTAACAATTGAGAAGGTGGTTTGGTAGATATGCGATAACGCCCGGACACCTTTCACTCATTGATTTCCTTAATTTTACCACTGGTACTTACCTATTTTACCTTGCGGAACATTCTTTAAGGTGCCTTTTTCCATAAAATACTGTCAACTTCTCATATTACGATTGATTATTTGTCTTACATGTTGAGCTTCTGTAATACACAATATGGAGTGCACTCGTAATGGATCATCGCGCGTCATGACGCGCCAGCTTGTGTTTTGTCGATTTCCAGTGCGCAAGCAGTGTTTCGAACCTTCATGACGGAAAATTACGTACTATTTCGTTTTGTTTCATGTTTACCTCCACAAAGCATGCACATTAGCCCCAAAAACCATCCACGGGTAGCCCCACAAACCATTGACGTTAGCCCCAAAATCCATCCATAGGTAGCCCCACAAACCATGACGTTAGTCCCAAAAACTATCCAGGAATAGCCCCACAAACCATTCACACAAGGTTAGGTTAGGCCTGTTATTTTAGATTCCATTAGCACTCATTTCACACCTAAATTCATCGAAAAAATAAAGCGCGGCGAACATAGTTAAAAATGGAAATTTTAGTAAAAAGATGGCACGTTTGGAAACACTGCAGACTTTAAACGCTCTCGCATCTGCACGCACACAATGGAAACAACGGCATAATGTGGCAGGCAATGCCAATTTTGTAGGCAAAAATTGATTAATTCTTGTTCGGCAACATTAAACTACGAAATTTTTACCTTCCGTGAAAGAAAATACCTTCAAGAACGTCCTGAATGCTAAAGATACTCATTTTAGTAAGTACTTTCTCCTGTAAATTTGAAGAAATCCGTCCGGGCGATATCGCATATTTACCGGTGGTATTATTAATCGAGTGTTGAAATTGCGCGGCGAGTGTGGAAGTGGAGAGAAAAACGGCACATGTGTCTTTGATGACGGTGAAGTGGCTTGTTTTTAGCGTTGTGGAAACTCGATGCAAGATTTGGTGTGACGCGGTCGCGATCTGTCTTTGTTCAATTAACAACCCATGTGTGTTTACAGTTGGTTGGTGTGTAGGTTCGTAAGGTGGAAGGGTCCTGAGTTGGCTGCTTGGCGGTGGTGGGCAGGTGGGCAATCGGTTCGGTGGTTGGTGATGGTGGGCGGGTGGGCAATCGGTTGGGTGTTTGGTGATGGCGGGGGGGTGGGCAAACGGATGGCTGGTTGGCGATGGTGGGTGGGTGGGCATACGGATGGCTGGTTGGCGATGGTGGGTGGGAGGGCAAACGGTTGGCTGGTTGGCGATGGTGGGCGGGAGGGCTAACGGTTGGCTGGTTGGCGATGGTGGGCGGGAGGGCTAACGGTTGGCTGGTTGGCGATGGTGGGCGGGAGGGCTAACGGCTGGCTGGTTGGCGATGGTGGGCGGGAGGGTCAATGGTTGGTTGGTTGGTTTCGTTTATTTTTCATATTTCCAACATCATTTTTGGAAATTATAACTAATAGAATAATCGGTAATAGACAATTATATAATAGTATGTCGGCTTCTTAAGACGTATCGCAACTCGAGATACAGGAGAACAACTGACATATGTGCAATTGAAATTTTGGTAACTATTTCCACAAAAACGAGTCTCTCAATTTATATATATTTAACAATATACGTCATACATATAATAGAGCTAAGTAACAGTGCAAATTTTTAAAATAGGTTGTCAATCGGATCCGGAGTTATGCTAGATTTAGAGTAGGTTAGGTTACGATATGTAATGGAAAATAATGCGTGCTATTATATGCATTTTATAGACAAATTATTATAGTTGAAAACTAAAAGTATATATGAAATAAATCCTGAAAAGGAAACAATATTATTTTCGTTAACGTATATCAAGTCCATATTTTAATTGTCAGTTCTTGAAGATTTCTGTTCCATAGATAACTCCGTTATTAGTGTACGGAGCGAAAAATATAAAGAGTGAAAAGTAGTTGGGAGTAGGCAAATTACAATTATCACGAAGTTAGTGGTAGCGAAGAATGGCATGTTGCCAGTACATCGCAATACAATAGAGTACTGGGAGAAATAAAGATAAGATTTTCTAGTGATGAATTAGCGGAAAAGTTGAAAAGTAAAGAAAAATTGAACGTGTGATACGTGTACCCACACTTCAGGATCACTGGATTGATTTACTTCGTTTTTAATGTTTTAATGCATCGGCACGTATGGCTAATTTGAACCCTTCAGTGTTTTACGTGGAAAACACCTCTCACACATACTCTGATCTAAAAATAGAAAAGGGGTGCAAAGGGTAACTTGTGAAAAATTTAAAATTAAACTTGTAAAGGGACCTGCGCTGGGACAGACAACACATTAGTGAGTAGGGTAGGAATAGTCTAGAAATTACCTCAGACACGACAAAAATACCTTGGTTTTCCCAGAAAGGTAAACATATTGGCTCATCGTCTCTCTACATACCTTACCAGTCGTTGGCAAGGTTAGAAACCTGTTTGAGATAATTAACGTTGACACATTCATCTTGAAAGTACCGGACTCTTAAAACAAGAATGCAATTTTCTTAGTATATTTAAATATTGTTTGCCATTTTTACAAAACATCAAATGTTCCAGGCCCAAATTACCCTCCATTTACCTGTTTGGGAGTTTCTCCCTTGTTGAATGAGTTTAACATGCATGAGCAACCCTTCAATGTGCACACCAACGTGGCGTGGCGTGTCTTGTGCAGCGAGTAGAGAAAACAGAAGGTTTCTTATATCTTGGATCACTGGGTTACGGAGTCGCTTTGTATGTAAAAATGAGATACAGTACCTGTAACGTGCTTCTTCCCGGTCGCATTTCATTTTCGTATCTAGGCAAATAGACTAACAGCGACCAAACTAGAATACTCCGAGTTATAAAATTGTGCATGCTGCGTGTTTTTTTTATTTGAATAAACATATAGAAAAACCACACCACAATTTACAAAATATATGTATGTATTAGGTTACCAAAACGTAAATTATTTGTGATACTTTTTTACTTATGCATTTGCTTTTAAATCATGAAAAAGGTTGTTGTTCTACATATTTTTTTAATGCGAATCACAGCTTACCATTTATGCATAAAAGGATAATACAGTAATAGATATAATATGATTGGACCTTTAAAAATACAATACATTCGTGTTCAAGATTTTTACGTGCTAGGCAACAATTAAATTTAGTTATTTTGAGATTAAAATTTATACTCTTGTTTCTTACTCAATACCACTATTACATTTACACTTTCTTGATATATACATATATACATTGTCACGTCATTTTTCGTTCTGAGCATGCGAGATTAGAATGAGACGTATTCACCTAAAATATCACTCTAACGGTTCTGTTAAGTTATATTGCATTGCGTCATAAAATTTCTAGATGCTCGTTAATTAAAATGTTTAAAAATGGAATCAAGGTTATGAAAAAGAGGATTTCGGTTACTAAACGTTGGCCTCTTATTTCACAAGAAAATGCATATTTTATATTCTGATTCGTCAAGATTGCCATCATGAGAATACCGCTTTGCAAGGGTTTGCCCTTCTAATAATATTCGATTAGTTAATTTGTTATTAAATAGGGATATTGTTTTTGCAACTACGCAAATGTTGGGGAGTGTATATAGATTCTAGTTAAGTTCGCCATGGCATTATATAGTAAATAGCGAACATGCGTCACCATATTAGTTTGTTCCTTTCCCTAAGATCACACTATGTTAATTTGAAAATCCAACATTTTCGTGGACTATACTAATTCCAAAGAATTAGGTTATTTTCTTTACTTCAACATACCCTATTTCAATTTCAAGTCCTCCCAGCTAAGTTCCATGTTTCTGCATGTTACACATCGTGGAAATTAAGTTGGTAAAATCACAATGTTACTTTCTTGTGGCAACTGCCCGTGTGGCCTGCAATAACTGGGTGAACCATTCACGAACTCGGATTAGCAAATTAGCTGCATTTTCGACACATAGACAAACTGGTTCCGAGGCGATGCTTTCCCTTCCCAAATCCTATCGCCGTACGATTGTAGAAACATCACATGCTTATTCTCGATGATTTTATTTAGAAAGGGGTTCTCACGCTTTCCCGAGAAGAGAAATCCCCTCAAGTGAAATTTCGAAATAAGTATTTTAGGAGCAAGGAAGTGTCAATGAAATACGGTAATTAAAATGGTTGTATATTCCACAAATGTTGTACTTTGAATGTTGTGAAGTTTATGTAATTGATTTGACAAGTTCGCATCGGGTAATGCAGTATATTTAAAAACCGTACGAAAAGTGTTTCATTAGAAGATGCAACTTCTATCGAAATATACTTTATGCTAGTCTGTCCTTAAAGTCCCGTCACTATATCAACTAGAAATGACCATATGTTATAAAATCATATTCTTTGCCACGGGATACATATGCTGCATTTTTCAACAGTGCCAATGCATTTCTCTTATTCTTTTAAGAGAAAACATTATTTTCCCTTATCTTCACCAGCTTATTAGAATCATAACTTGCGACGTGGTGTGCCGTGTTTGAGCGGTAGCCATTAGATAAGAAGCAATTTTATGGATCTTGTGAGCCCACTTTTGCTGTTTCGAGAACTGAACACGTAAACTATCTTATGATAGTTTCGAGTCGGATGTGTGTCGGAAAGAGAAGACTTACCGTATGAGACTGGCTTTACAGAATCAAAGGTGAAGTAGCAGTCCTCCTCTCCTGGTGTACAAATCACAGTATGCTGGATGACTGATGTATTTTAAAAGTAGTGCCTTCGGAAGGTAACAAAAAAGAGTACAGGAAATTGCGTTGCGTGTTTTTGCGTTGTGGTTCGAGATTTCGAACAATATCTTTCATCGTTGTTACAATGATCCTGAACACGCAATCCTATAATGTAGTTAACAATTGAGAAGGTGGTTTGGTAGATATGCGATAACGCCCGGACACCTTTCACTCATTGATTTCCTTAATTTTACCACTGGTACTTACCTATTTTACCTTGCGGAACATTCTTTAAGGTGCCTTTTTCCATAAAATACTGTCAACTTCTCATATTACGATTGATTATTTGTCTTACATGTTGAGCTTCTGTAATACACAATATGGAGTGCACTCGTAATGGATCATCGCGCGTCATGACGCGCCAGCTTGTGTTTTGTCGATTTCCAGTGCGCAAGCAGTGTTTCGAACCTTCATGACGGAAAATTACGTACTATTTCGTTTTGTTTCATGTTTACCTCCACAAAGCATGCACATTAGCCCCAAAAACCATCCACGGGTAGCCCCACAAACCATTGACGTTAGCCCCAAAATCCATCCATAGGTAGCCCCACAAACCACTGACGTTAGTCCCAAAAACTATCCAGGAATAGCCCCACAAACCATTCACACAAGGTTAGGTTAGGCCTGTTATTTTAGATTCCATTAGCACTCATTTCACACCTAAATTCATCGAAAAAATAGAGCGCGGCGAACATAGTTAAAAATGGAAATTTTAGTAAAAAGATGGCACGTTTGGAAACACTGCAGACTTTAAACGCTCTCGCATCTGCACGCACACAATGGAAACAACGGCATAATGTGGCAGGCAATGCCAATTTTGTAGGCAAAAAGTGATTAATTCTTGTTCGGCAACATTAAACTACGAAATTTTTACCTTCCGTGAAAGAAAATACCTTCAAGAACGTCCTGAATGCTAAAGATACTCATTTTAGTAAGTACTTTCCCCTGTAAATTTGAAGAAATCCGTCCGGGCGATATCGCATATTTACCGGTGGTATTATTAATCGAGTGTTGAAATTGCGCGGCGAGTGTGGAAGTGGAGAGAAAAACGGCACATGTGTCTTTGATGACGGTGAAGTGGCTTGTTTTTAGCGTTGTGGAAACTCGATGCAAGATTTGGTGTGACGCGGTCGCGATCTGTCTTTGTTCAATTAACAACCCATGTGTGTTTACAGTTGGTTGGTGGGTAGGTTCGTAAGGTGGAAGGGTCCTGAGTTGGCTGCTTGGCGGTGGTGGGCAGGTGGGCAATCGGTTCGGTGGTTGGTGATGGTGGGCGGGTGGGCAATCGGTTGGGTGTTTGGTGATGGCGGGCGGGTGGGCAAACGGATGGCTGGTTGGCGATGGTGGGTGGGTGGGCATACGGATGGCTGGTTGGAGATGGTGGGTGGGAGGGCAAACGGTTGGCTGGTTGGCGATGGTGGGCGGGAGGGCTAACGGTTGGCTGGTTGGCGATGGTGGGCGGGAGGGCTAACGGTTGGCTGGTTGGCGATGGTGGGCGGGAAGGCTAACGGCTGGCTGGTTGGCGATGGTGGGCGGGAGGGTCAATGGTTGGTTGGTTGGTTTCGTTTATTTTTCATATTTCCAACATCATTTTTGGAAATTATAACTAATAGAATAATCGGTAATAGACAATTATATAATAGTATGTCGGCCTCATAAGACGTATCGCAACTGGAGATACAGGAGAACAACTGACATATGTGCAATTGAAATTTCGGTAACTATTTCCACAAAAACGAGTCTCTCAATTTATATATATTTAACAATATACGTCATACATATAATAGAGCTAAGTAACAGTGCAAATTTTTAAAATAGGTTGTCAATCGGATCCGGAGTTATGCTAGATTTAGAGTAGGTTAGGTTACGATATGTAATGGAAAATAATGCGTGCTATTATATGCATTTTATAGACAAACTATTATAGTTGAAAACTAAAAGTATATATGAAATAAATCCTGAAAAGGAAACAATATTATTTTCGTTAACGTATATCAAGTCCATATTTTAATTGTCAGTTCTTGAAGATTTCTGTTCCATAGATAACTCCGTTATTAGTGTACGGAGCGAAAAATATAAAGAGTGAAAAGTAGTTGGGAGTAGGCAAATTACAATTATCACGAAGTTAGTGGTAGCGAAGAATGGCATGTTGCCAGTACATCGCAATACAATAGAGTACTGGGAGAAATAAAGATAAGATTTTCTAGTGATGAATTAGCGGAAAAGTTGAAAAGTAAAGAAAAATTGAACGTGTGATACGTGTACCCACACTTCAGGATCACTGGATTGATTTACTTCGTTTTTAATGTTTTAATGCATCGGCACGTATGGCTAATTTGAACCCTTCAGTGTTTTACGTGGAAAACACCTCTCACACATACTCTGATCTAAAAATAGAAAAGGGGTGCAAAGGGTAACTTGTGAAAAATTTAAAATTAAACTTGTAAAGGGACCTGCGCTGGGACAGACAACACATTAGTGAGTAGGGTAGGAATAGTCTAGAAATTACCTCAGACACGACAAAAATACCTTGGTTTTCCCAGAAAGGTAAACATATTGGCTCATCGTCTCTCTACATACCTTACCAGTCGTTGGCAAGGTTAGAAACCTGTTTGAGATAATTAACGTTGACACATTCATCTTGAAAGTACCGGACTCTTAAAACAAGAATGCAATTTTCTTAGTATATTTAAATATTGTTTGCCATTTTTACAAAACATCAAATGTTCCAGGCCCAAATTACCCTCCATTTACCTGTTTGGGAGTTTCTCCCTTGTTGAATGAGTTTAACATGCATGAGCAACCCTTCAATGTGCACACCAACGTGGCGTGGCGTGTCTTGTGCAGCGAGTAGAGAAAACAGAAGGTTTCTTATATCTTGGATCACTGGGTTACGGAGTCGCTTTGTATGTAAAAATGAGATACAGTACCTGTAACGTGCTTCTTCCCGGTCGCATTTCATTTTCGTATCTAGGCAAATAGACTAACAGCGACCAAACTAGAATACTCCGAGTTATAAAATTGTGCATGCTGCGTGTTTTTTTATTTGAATAAACATATAGAAAAACCACACCACAATTTACAAAATATATGTATGTATTAGGTTACCAAAACGTAAATTATTTGTGATACTTTTTTACTTATGCATTTGCTTTTAAATCATGAAAAAGGTTGTTGTTCTACATATTTTTTTAATGCGAATCACAGCTTACCATTTATGCATAAAAGGATAATACAGTAATAGATATAATATGATTGGACCTTTAAAAATACAATACATTCGTGTTCAAGATTTTTACGTGCTAGGCAACAATTAAATTTAGTTATTTTGAGATTAAAATTCATACTCTTGTTTCTTACTCAATACCACTATTACATTTACACTTTCTTGATATATACATATATACATTGTCACGTCATTTTTCGTTCTGAGCATGCGAGATTAGAATGAGACGTATTCACCTAAAATATCACTCTAACGGTTCTGTTAAGTTATATTGCATTGCGTCATAAAATTTCTAGATGCTCGTTAATTAAAATGTTTAAAAATGGAATCAAGGTTATGAAAAGGAGGATTTCGGTTACTAAAAGTTGGCCTCTTATTTCACAAGAAAATGCATATTTTATATTCTGATTCGTCAAGATTGCCATCATGAGAATACCGCTTTGCAAGGGTTTGCCCTTCTAATAATATTCGATTAGTTAATTTGTTATTAAATAGGGATATTGTTTTTGCAACTACGCAAATGTTGGGGAGTGTATATAGATTCTAGTTAAGTTCGCCATGGCATTATATAGTAAATAGCGAACATGCGTCACCATATTAGTTTGTTCCTTTCCCTAAGATCACACAATGTTAATTTGAAAATCCAACATTTTCGTGGACTATACTAATTCCAAAGAATTAGGTTATTTTCTTTACTTCAACATACCCTATTTCAATTTCAAGTCCTCCCAGCTAAGTTCCATGTTTCTGCATGTTACACATCGTGGAAATTAAGTTGGTAAAATCACAATGTTACTTTCTTGTGGCAACTGCCCGTGTGGCCTGCAATAATTGGGTGAACGATTCACGAACTCGGATTAGCAAATTAGCTGCATTTTCGACACATAGACAAACTGGTACCGAGGCGATGCTTTCCCTTCCCAAATCCTATCGCCGTACGATTGTAGAAACATCACATGCTTATTCTCGATGATTTTATTTAGAAAGGGGTTCTCACGCTTTCCCGAGCAGAGAAATCCCCTCAAGTGAAATTTCGAATTAAGTATTTTAGGAGCAAGGAAGTGTCAATGAAATACGGTAATTAAAATGGTTGTATATTCCACAAATGTTGTACTTTGAATGTTGTGAAGTTTATGTAATTGATTTGACAAGTTCGAATCGGGTAATGCAGTATATTTAAAAACCGTACGAAAAGTGTTTCATTAGAAGATGCAACTTCTATCGAAATATACTTTATGCTAGTCTGTCCTTAAAGTCCCGTCACTATATCAACTAGAAATGACCATATGTTATAAAATCATATTCTTTGCCACGGGATACATATGCTGCATTTTTCAACAGTGCCAATGCATTTCTCTTATTCTTTTAAGAGAAAACATTATTTTCCCTTATCTTCACCAGCTTATTAGAATCATAACTTGCGACGTGGTGTGCCGTGTTTGAGCGGTAGCCATTAGATAAGAAGCAATTTTATGGATCTTGTGAGCCCACTTTTGCTGTTTCGAGAACTGAACACGTAAACTATCTTATGATAGTTTCGAGTCGGATGTGTGTCGGAAAGAGAAGACTTACCGTATGAGACTGGCTTTACAGAATCAAAGGTGAAGTAGCAGTCCTCCTCTCCTGGTGTACAAATCACAGTATGCTGGATGACTGATGTATTTTAAAAGTAGTGCCTTCGGAAGGTAACAAAAAAGAGTACAGGAAATTGCGTTGCGTGTTTTTGCGTTGTGGTTCGAGATTTCGAACAATATCTTTCATCGTTGTTACAATGATCCTGAACACGCAATCCTATAATGTAGTTAACAATTGAGAAGGTGGTTTGGTAGATATGCGATAACGCCCGGACACCTTTCACTCATTGATTTCCTTAATTTTACCACTGGTACTTACCTATTTTACCTTGCGGAACATTCTTTAAGGTGCCTTTTTCCATAAAATACTGTCAACTTCTCATATTACGATTGATTATTTGTCTTACTTGTTGCGCTTCTGTAATACACAATATGGAGTGCACTCGTAATGGATCATCGCGCGTCATGACGCGCCAGCTTGTGTTTTGTCGATTTCCAGTGCGCAAGCAGTGTTTCGAACCTTCATGACGGAAAATTACGTACTATTTCGTTTTGTTTCATGTTTACCTCCACAAAGCATGCACATTACCCCAAAAACCATCCACGGGTAGCCCCACAAACAATTGACGTTAGCCCCAAAATCCATCCATAGGTAGCCCCACAAACCATTGACGTTAGTCCCAAAAACTATCCATGAATAGCCCCACAAACCATTCACACAAGGTTAGGTTAGGCCTGTTATTTTAGATTCCATTAGCACTGATTTCACACCTAAATTCATCGAAAAAAGAAAGCGCGGCGAACATAGTTAAAAACGGAAATTTTAGTAAAAAGATGGCACGTTTGGAAACACTGCAGACTTTAAACGCTCTCGCATCTGCACGCACACAATGGAAACAACGGCATAATGTGGCAGGCAATGCCAATTTCGTAGGCAAAAAGTGATTAATTCTTGTTCGGCAACATTAAACTACGAAATTTTTACCTTCCGTGAAAGAAACTACCTTCAAGAACGTCCTGAATGCTAAAGATACTCATTTTAGTAAGTACTTTCTCCTGTAAATTTGAAGAAATCCGTCCGGGCGATATCGCATATTTACCGGTGTTATTATTAATCGAGTGTTGAAATTGCGCGGCGAGTGTGGAAGTGGAGAGAAAAACGGCACATGTGTCTTTGATGACGGTGAAGTGGCTTGTTTTTAGCGTTGTGGAAACTCGATGCAAGATTTGGTGTGACGCGGTCGCGATCTGTCTTTGTTCAATTAACAACCCATGTGTGTTTACAGTTGGTTGGTGTGTAGGTTCGTAAGGTGGAAGGGTCCTGAGTTGGCTGCTTGGCGGTGGTGGGCAGGTGGGCAATCGGTTGGGTGGTTGGTGATGGTGGGCGGGTGGGCAATCGGTTGGGTGTTTGGTGATGGCGGGCGGGTGGGCAAACTGATGGCTGGTTGGCGATGGTGGGTGGGTGGGCATACGGATGGCTGGTTGGCGATGGTGGGTGGGAGGGCAAACGGTTGGCTGGTTGGCGATGGTGGGCGGGAGGGCTAACGGTTGGCTGGTTGGCGATGGTGGGCGGGAGGGCTAACGGTTGGCTGGTTGGCGATGGTGGGCGGGAGGGCTAACGGCTGGCTGGTTGGCGATGGTGGGCGGGAGGGTCAATGGTTGGTTGGTTGGTTTCGTTTATTTTTCATATTTCCAACATCATTTTTGGAAATTATAACTAATAGAATAATCGGTAATAGACAATTATATAATAGTATGTCGGCCTCTTAAGACGTATCGCAACTGGAGATACAGGAGAACAACTGACATATGTGCAATTGAAATTTTGGTAACTACACTGCCTGACAAAAAAAGTTAAGCACCCAGAAGGAGTGGTTGGACGTGAATGAAACTACATATGCTGAAAGTCCATGTACCTTTATTGAACTGATTACAATATAGTATGCAAGAGTCAAGCCCGTTGGAAGTTACAGGTGGAATGGTGGCGCCAGGTCAGTAGGGTGTCGCACCCCCTCTGGCCGCAATGAATGCACTTATGCGGTTCGGAATAGTGTCAAACAGCCTTTGGATCCTCTCCTGAGGCACGTTCGTCCACAGGTGTTGCAGCTGTCCCTCCAGATCCCGCAGGTTGGCACTAGGACGGAGTCCCCGTCCAATGTCATCCCACACATGTTCAATGATGGAGAGGTCCGGGGATCGTGCTGGCCACGGGAGGACCTCAACATGCTCTAGGCAGTCCATAGACACATGGGCTGTGTGTGGGCGTGCATTATCTTGTTGGAACACTGTCCCAGGGTGCTGTGCCATAAGGGGTAGGACGTGTGGACGCAGAATGTCTGTGACGTATCGCTGTGCCGTCAAAGTCTGCCGAAGCACTATTAGAGGTGACCTGAACGCATATCCAATGGCTCCCCACACCATGATGCCAGGGGTCACACCTGTGTGTCTCTCCACAATGTAGGCAGGATGTGCCCTCTGCCCTCGACGCCGCCACACCCGCACACGATGGTCATCGGAGGTCATGGAGAAGCGGGACTCATCACTGAACATGATGCGACGCCATTCGTCCTCTGTCCATGCCTCCCGAGCACGGCACCACACCAACCGCAGGTGTCGGTGTTGTGGTGTCAACGGCAACCGGCACATGGGGCGGTAGGACCCGAATCCGGCGGATGCGAGTCGTCGAGACACTGTGCGGGAACTCACAGGATGTTGTAGAGTGTCCAGTACATGTTCTCGGATGACGGGTGCCGAAGTTGTGGGATCCCGCACTGCTTGGAGCGCCATATGACGGTCCTCCCTCAGGGTGGTGTTTCGTGGTCGACCTGTACCTGCACGACGTGTATGGGTGCCCTCATGTACCCATTGATTCCAACATCGGGCCACTGTGACATCTGAATGGCCCACATGCCTGGCAATTGCCCGATACGACCAACGCGCCTCATGCAGTCCCACAATGCGGCCTCTGTCAAATGCTGTCAATTGCCGGATCGGCTGTCTAACGCGTCTGCGAGGCATCGCCGGTGCTTCGTTTTCCTCTCTGAACTTCGTGCTGCACTGTCTGACTCACAGCAGGTGACTGGTCCCACCTTATCAGCAACAGGAGGTGACGTCACAAATGCCCTCTGGTGGGCGTTGTACACATTACAGATCCTTGTACATCTAATCATTTACTCATACATCAATGGTATGCATGTATACCGAAATGGGGTAATCTTCGACCACTCCTTCTGGGTGCTTCACTTTTTTTGTCAGCCAGTGTATTTCCACAAAAACGAGTCTCTCAATTTATATATATTTAACAATATACGTCATACATATAATAGAGCTAAGTAACAGTGCAAATTTTTAAAATAGGTTGTCAATCGGATCCGGAGTTATGCTAGATTTAGAGTAGGTTAGGTTACGATATGTAATGGAAAATAATGCGTGCTATTATATGCATTTTATAGACAAATTATTATAGTTGAAAACTAAAAGTATATATGAAATAAATCCTGAAAAGGAAACAATATTATTTTCGTTAACGTATATCAAGTCCATATTTTAATTGTCAGTTCTTGAAGATTTCTGTTCCATAGATAACTCCGTTATTAGTGTACGGAGCGAAAAATATAAAGAGTGAAAAGTAGTTGGGAGTAGGCAAATTACAATTATCACGAAGTTAGTGGTAGCGAAGAATGGCATGTTGCCAGTACATCGCAATACAATAGAGTACTGGGAGAAATAAAGATAAGATTTTCTAGTGATGAATTAGCGGAAAAGTTGAAAAGTAAAGAAAAATTGAACGTGTGATACGTGTACCCACACTTCAGGATCACTGGATTGATTTACTTCGTTTTTAATGTTTTAATGCATCGGCACGTATGGCTAATTTGAACCCTTCAGTGTTTTACGTGGAAAACACCTCTCACACATACTCTGATCTAAAAATAGAAAAGGGGTGCAAAGGGTAACTTGTGAAAAATTTAAAATTAAACTTGTAAAGGGACCTGCGCTGGGACAGACAACACATTAGTGAGTAGGGTAGGAATAGTCTAGAAATTACCTCAGACACGACAAAAATACCTTGGTTTTCCCAGAAAGGTAAACATATTGGCTCATCGTCTCTCTACATACCTTACCAGTCGTTGGCAAGGTTAGAAACCTGTTTGAGATAATTAACGTTTACACATTCAACTTGAAAGTACCGGACTCTTAAAACAAGAATGCAATTTTCTTAGTATATTTAAATATTGTTTGACATTTTTACAAAACATCAAATGTTCCAGGCCCAAATTACCCTCCATTTACCTGTTTGGGAGTTTCTCCCTTGTTGAATGAGTTTAACATGCATGAGCAACCCTTCAATGTGCACACCAACGTGGCGTGGCGTGTCTTGTGCAGCGAGTAGAGAAAACAGAAGGTTTCTTATATCTTGGATCACTGGGTTACGGAGTCGCTTTGTATGTAAAAATGAGATACAGTACCTGTAACGTGCTTCTTCCCGGTCGCATTTCATTTTCGTATCTAGGCAAATAGACTAACAGCGACCAAACTAGAATACTCCGAGTTATAAAATTGTGCATGCTGCGTGTTTTTTTAATTTGAATAAACATATAGAAAAACCACACCACAATTTACAAAATATATGTATGTATTAGGTTACCAAAACGTAAATTATTTGTGATACTTTTTTACTTATGCATTTGCTTTTAAATCATGAAAAAGGTTGTTGTTCTACATATTTTTTTAATGCGAATCACAGCTTACCATTTATGCATAAAAGGATAATACAGTAATAGATATAATATGATTGGACCTTTAAAAATACAATACATTCGTGTTCAAGATTTTTACGTGCTAGGCAACAATTAAATTTAGTTATTTTGAGATTAAAATTCATACTCTTGTTTCTTACACAATACCACTATTACATTTATAGTTTCTTGATATATACATATATACATTGTCACGTCATTTTTCGTTCTGAGCTTGCGAGATTAGAATGAGACGTATTCACCTAAAATATCACTCTAACGGTTCTGTTAAGTTATATTGCATTGCGTCATAAAATTTCTAGATGCTCGTTAATTAAAATGTTTAAAAATGGAATCAAGGTTATGAAAAGGAGGATTTCGATTACTAAAAGTTGGCCTCTTATTTCACAAGAAAATGCATATTTTATATTCTGATTCGTCAAGATTGCCATCATGAGAATACCGCTTTGCAAGGGTTTGCCCTTCTAATAATATTCGATTAGTTAATTTGTTATTAAATAGGGATATTGTTTTTGCAACTACGCAAATGTTGGGGAGTGTATATAGATTCTAGTTAAGTTCGCCATGGCATTAAATAGTAAATAGCGAACATGCGTCACCATATTAATTTGTTCCTTTCCCTAAGATCACACTATGTTAATTTGAAAATCCAACATTTTCGTGGACTATACTAATTCCAAAGAATTAGGCTATTTTCTTTACTTCAACATACCCTATTTCAATTTCAAGTCCTCCCACTAAGTTCCATGTTTCTGCATGTTACACATCGTGGAAATTAAGTTGGTAAAATCACAATGTTACTTTCTTGTGGCAACTGCCCGTGTGGCCTGCAATAACTGGGTGAACCATTCACGAACTCGGATTAGCAAATTAGCTGCATTTTCGACACATAGACAAACTGGTACCGAGGCGATGCTTTCCCTTCCCAAATCCTATCGCCGTACGATTGTAGAAACATCACATGCTTATTCTCGATGATTTTATTTAGAAAGGGGTTCTTAAGCTTTCTCGAGCAGAGAAATCCCCTCAAATGAAATTTCGAAATAAGTATTTTAGGAGCAAGGAAGTGTCAATGAAATACGGTAATTAAAATGGTTGTATATTCCACAAATTTTGTACATTGAATGTTGTGAAGTTTATGTAATTGATTTGACAAGTTCGAATCGGGTAATGCAGTATATTTAAAAACCGTACGAAAAGTGTTTCATTAGAAGATGCAACTTCTATCGAAATATACTTTATGCTAGTCTGTCCTTAAAGTCCCGTCACTATATCAACTAGAAATGACCATATGTTATAAAATCATATTCTTTGCCACGGGATACATATGCTGCATTTTTCAACAGTGCCAATGCATTTCTCTTATTCTTTTAAGAGAAAACATTATTTTCCCTTATCTTCACCAGCTTATTAGAATCATAACTTGCGACGTGGTGTGCCGTGTTTGAGCGGTAGCCATTAGATAAGAAGCAATTTTATGGATCTTGTGAGCCCACTTTTGCTGTTTCGAGAACTGAACACGTAAACTATCTTATGATAGTTTCGAGTCGGATGTGTGTCGGAAAGAGAAGACTTACCGTATGAGACTGGCTTTACAGAATCAAAGGTGAAGTAGCAGTCCTCCTCTCCTGGTGTACAAATCACAGTATGCTGGATGACTGATGTATTTTAAAAGTAGTGCCTTCGGAAGGTAACAAAAAAGAGTACAGGAAATTGCGTTGCGTGTTTTTGCGTTGTGGTTCGAGATTTCGAACAATATCTTTCATCGTTGTTACAATGATCCTGAACACGCAATCCTATAATGTAGTTAACAATTGAGAAGGTGGTTTGGTAGATATGCGATAACGCCCGGACACCTTTCACTCATTGATTTCCTTAATTTTACCACTGGTACTTACCTATTTTACCTTGCGGAACATTCTTTAAGGTGCCTTTTTCCATAAAATACTGTCAACTTCTCATATTACGATTGATTATTTGTCTTACTTGTTGCGCTTCTGTAATACACAATATGGAGTGCACTCGTAATGGATCATCGCGCGTCATGACGCGCCAGCTTGTGTTTTGTCGATTTCCAGTGCGCAAGCAGTGTTTCGAACCTTCATGACGGAAAATTACGTACTATTTCGTTTTGTTTCATGTTTACCTCCACAAAGCATGCACATTAGCCCCAAAAACCATCCACGGGTAGCCCCACAAACCATTGACGTTAGCCCCAAAATCCATCCATAGGTAGCCCCACAAACCATTGACGTTAGTCCCAAAAACTATCCATGAATAGCCCCACAAACCATTCACACAAGGTTAGGTTAGGCCTGTTATTTTAGATTCCATTAGCACTGATTTCACACCTAAATTCATCGAAAAAAGAAAGCGCGGCGAACATAGTTAAAAACGGAAATTTTAGTAAAAAGATGGCACGTTTGGAAACACTGCAGACTTTAAACGCTCTCGCATCTGCACGCACACAATGGAAACAACGGCATAATGTGGCAGGCAATGCCAATTTCGTAGGCAAAAAGTGATTAATTCTTGTTCGGCAACATTAAACTACGAAATTTTAACCTTCCGTGAAAGAAACTACCTTCAAGAACGTCCTGAATGCTAAAGATACTCATTTTAGTAAGTACTTTCTCCTGTAAATTTGAAGAAATCCGTCCGGGCGATATCGCATATTTACCGGTGTTATTATTAATCGAGTGTTGAAATTGCGCGGCGAGTGTGGAAGTGGAGAGAAAAACGGCACATGTGTCTTTGATGACGGTGAAGTGGCTTGTTTTTAGCGTTGTGGAAACTCGATGCAAGATTTGGTGTGACGCGGTCGCGATCTGTCTTTGTTCAATTAACAACCCATATGTGTTTACAGTTGGTTGGTGTGTAGGTTCGTAAGGTGGAAGGGTCCTGAGTTGGCTGCTTGGCGGTGGTGGGCAGGTGGGCAATCGGTTGGGTGGTTGGTGATGGTGGGCGAGTGGGCAATCGGTTGGGTGTTTGGTGATGGCGGGCGGGTGGGCAAACGGATGGCTGGTTGGCGATGGTGGGTGGGTGGGCATACGGATGGCTGGTTGGCGATGGTGGGTGGGAGGGCAAACGGTTGGCTGGTTGGCGATGGTGGGCGGGAGGGCTAACGGTTGGCTGGTTGGCGATGGTGGGCGGGAGGGCTAACGGTTGGCTGGTTGGCGATGGTGGGCGGGAGGGCTAACGGCTGGCTGGTTGGCGATGGTGGGCGGGAGGGTCAATGGTTGGTTGGTTGGTTTCGTTTATTTTTCATATTTCCAACATCATTTTTGGAAATTATAACTAATAGAATAATCGGTAATAGACAATTATATAATAGTATGTCGGCCTCTTAAGACGTATCGCAACTGGAGATACAGGAGAACAACTGACATATGTGCAATTGAAATTTTGGTAACTATTTCCACAAAAACGAGTCTCTCAATTTATATATATTTAACAATATACGTCATACATATAATAGAGCTAAGTAACAGTGCAAATTTTTAAAATAGGTTGTCAATCGGATCCGGAGTTATGCTAGATTTAGAGTAGGTTAGGTTACGATATGTAATGAAAAATAATTCGTGTTATTATATGAATTTTATAGACAAATTATTATAGTTGAAAACTAAAAGTATATATGAAATAAATCCTGAAAAGGAAACAATATTATTTTCGTTAACGTATATCAAGTCCATATTTTAATTGTCAGTTCTTGAAGATTTCTGTTCCATAGATAACTCCGTTATTAGTGTACGGAGCGAAAAATATAAAGAGTGAAAAGTAGTTGGGAGTAGGCAAATTACAATTATCACGAAGTTAGTGGTAGCGAAGAGTGGCATGTTGCCAGTACATCGCAATACAATAGAGTACTGGGAGAAATAAAGATAAGATTTTCTAGTGATGAATTAGCGGAAAAGTTGAAAAGTAAAGAAAAATTGAACGTGTGATACGTGTACCCACACTTCAGGATCACTGGATTGATTTACTTCGTTTTTAATGTTTTAATGCATCGGCACGTATGGCTAATTTGAACCCTTCAGTGTTTTACGTGGAAAACACCTCTCACACATACTCTGATCTAAAAATTGAAAAGGGGTGCAAAGGGTAACTTGTGAAAAATTTAAAATTAAACTTGTAAAGGGACCTGCGCTGGGACAGACAACACATTAGTGAGTAGGGTAGGAATAGTCTAGAAATTACCTCAGACACGACAAAAATACCTTGGTTTTCCCAGAAAGGTAAACATATTGGCTCATCGTCTCTCTACATACCTTACCAGTCGTTGGCAAGGTTAGAAACCTGTTTGAGATAATTAACGTTGACACATTCATCTTGAAAGTACCGGACTCTTAAAACAAGAATGCAATTTTCTTAGTATATTTAAATATTGTTTGCCATTTTTACAAAACATCAAATGTTCCAGGCCCAAATTACCCTCCATTTACCTGTTTGGGAGTTTCTCCCTTGTTGAATGAGTTTAACATGCATGAGCAACCCTTCAATGTGCACACCAACGTGGCGTGGCGTGTCTTGTGCAGCGAGTAGAGAAAACAGAAGGTTTCTTATATCTTGGATCACTGGGTTACGGAGTCGCTTTGTATGTAAAAATGAGATACAGTACCTGTAACGTGCTTCTTCCCGGTCGCATTTCATTTTCGTATCTAGGCAAATAGACTAACAGCGACCAAACTAGAATACTCCGAGTTATAAAATTGTGCATGCTGCGTGTTTTTTTAATTTGAATAAACATATAGAAAAACCACACCACAATTTACAAAATATATGTATGTATTAGGTTACCAAAACGTAAATTATTTGTGATACTTTTTTACTTATGCATTTCCTTTTAAATCATGGAAAAAGGTTGTTGTTCTACATATTTTTTTAATGCGAATCACAGCTTACCATTTATGCATAAAAGGATAATACAGTAATAGATATAATATGATTGGACCTTTAAAAATACAATACATTCGTGTTCAAGATTTTTACGTGCTAGGCAACAATTAAATTTAGTTATTTTGAGATTAAAATTCATACTCTTGTTTCTTACTCAATACCACTATTACATTTACACTTTCTTGATATATACATATATACATTGTCACGTCATTTTTCGTTCTGAGCATGCGAGATTAGAATGAGACGTATTCACCTAAAATATCACTCTAACGGTTCTGTTAAGTTATATTGCATTGCGTCATAAAATTTCTAGATGCTCGTTAATTAAAATGTTTAAAAATGGAATCAAGGTTATGAAAAGGAGGATTTCGGTTACTAAAAGTTGGCCTCTTATTTCACAAGAAAATGCATATTTTATATTCTGATTCGTCAAGATTGCCATCATGAGAATACCGCTTTGCAAGGGTTTGCCCTTCTAATAATATTCGATTAGTTAATTTGTTATTAAATAGGGATATTGTTTTTGCAACTACGCAAATGTTGGGGAGTGTATATAGATTCTAGTTAAGTTCGCCATGGCATTAAATAGTAAATAGCGAACATGCGTCACCATATTAATTTGTTCCTTTCCCTAAGATCACACTATGTTAATTTGAAAATCCAACATTTTCGTGGACTATACTAATTCCAAAGAATTAGGTTATTTTCTTTACTTCAACATACCCTATTTCAATTTCAAGTCCTCCCAGCTAAGTTTCATGTTTCTGCATGTTACACATCGTGGAAATTAAGTTGGTAAAATCACAATGTTACTTTCTTGTGGCAACTGCCCGTGTGGCCTGCAATAACTGGGTGAACCATTCACGAACTCGGATTAGCAAATTAGCCGCATTTTCAACACATAGACAAACTGGTTCCGAGGCGATGCTTTCCCTTCCCAAATCCTATCGCCGTACGATTGTAGAAACATCACATGCTTATTCTCGATGATTTTATTTAGAAAGGGGTTCTCACGCTTTCCCGTGCAGAGAAATCCCCTCAAGTGAAATTTCGAAATAAGTATTTTAGGAGCAAGGAAGTGTCAATGAAATACGGTAATTAAAATGGTTGTATATTCCACAAATGTTGTACTTTGATTGTTGTGAAGTTTCTGTAATTTATTTGACAAGTTCGCATCGGGTAATGCAGTATATTTAAAAACCGTACGAAAAGTGTTTCATTAGAAGATGCAACTTCTATCGAAATATACTTTATGCTAGTCTGTCCTTAAAGTCCCGTCACTATATCAACTAGAAATGAACATATGTTATAAAATCATATTCTTTGCCACGGGATACATATGCTGCATTTTTCAACAGTGCCAATGCATTTCTCTTATTCTTTTAAGAGAAAACATTATTTTCTCTTATCTTCACCAGCTTATTAGAATCATAACGTGCGACGTGGTGTGCCGTGTTTGAGCGGTAGCCATTAGATAAGAAGCAATTTTATGGATCTTGTGAGCCCACTTTTGCTGTTTCGAGAACTGAACACGTAAACTATCTTATGATAGTTTCGAGTCGGATGTGTATCGGAAAGAGAAGACTTACCGTATGAGACTGGCTTTACAGAATCAAAGGTGAAGTAGCAGTCCTCCTCTCCTGGTGTACAAATCACAGTATGCTGGATGACTGATGTATTTTAAAAGTAGTGCCTTCGGAAGGTAACAAAAAAGAGTACAGGAAATTGCGTTGCGTGTTTTTGCGTTGTGGTTCGAGATTTCGAACAATATCTTTCATCGTTGTTACAATGATCCTGAACACGCAATCCTATAATGTAGTTAACAATTGAGAAGGTGGTTTGGTAGATATGCGATAACGCCCGGACACCTTTCACTCATTGATTTCCTTAATTTTACCACTGGTACTTACCTATTTTACCTTGCGGAACATTCTTTAAGGTGCCTTTTTCCATAAAATACTGTCAACTTCTCATATTACGATTGATTATTTGTCTTACTTGTTGCGCTTCTGTAATACACAATATGGAGTGCACTCGTAATGGATCATCGCGCGTCATGACGCGCCAGCTTGTGTTTTGTCGATTTCCAGTGCGCAAGCAGTGTTTCGAACCTTCATGACGGAAAATTACGTACTATTTCGTTTTGTTTCATGTTTACCTCCACAAAGCATGCACATTAGCCCCAAAAACCATCCACGGGTAGCCCCACAAACCATTGACGTTAGCCCCAAAATCCATCCATAGGTAGCCCCACAAACCATTGACGTTAGTCCCAAAAACTATCCATGAATAGCCCCACAAACCATTCACACAAGGTTAGGTTAGGCCTGTTATTTTAGATTCCATTAGCACTGATTTCACACCTAAATTCATCGAAAAAAGAAAGCGCGGCGAACATAGTTAAAAACGGAAATTTTAGTAAAAAGATGGCACGTTTGGAAACACTGCAGACTTTAAACGCTCTCGCATCTGCACGCACACAATGGAAACAACGGCATAATGTGGCAGGCAATGCCAATTTCGTAGGCAAAAAGTGATTAATTCTTGTTCGGCAACATTAAACTACGAAATTTTTACCTTCCGTGAAAGAAAATACCTTCAAGAACGTCCTGAATGCTAAAGATACTCATTTTAGTAAGTACTTTCTCCTGTAAATTTGAAGAAATCCGTCCGGGCGATATCGCATATTTACCGGTGTTATTATTAATCGAGTGTTGAAATTGCGCGGCGAGTGTGGAAGTGGAGAGAAAAACGGCACATGTGTCTTAGATGACGGTGAAGTGGCTTGTTTTTAGCATTGTGGAAACTCGATGCAAGATTTGGTGTGACGCGGTCGCGATCTGTCTTTGTTCAATTAACAACCCATGTGTGTTTACAGTTGGTTGGTGTGTAGGTTCGTAAGGTGGAAGGGTCCTGAGTTGGCTGCTTGGCGGTGGTGGGCAGGTGGGCAATCGGTTGGGTGGTTGGTGATGGTGGGCGAGTGGGCAATCGGTTGGGTGTTTGGTGATGGCGGGCGGGTGGGCAAACGGATGGCTGGTTGGCGATGGTGGGTGGGTGGGCATACGGATGGCTGGTTGGCGATGGTGGGTGGGAGGGCAAACGGTTGGCTGGTAGGCGATGGTGGGCGGGAGGGCTAACGGTTGGCTGGTTGGCGATGGTGGGCGGGAGGGCTAACGGTTGGCTGGTTGGCGATGGTGGGCGGGAGGGCTAACGGCTGGCTGGTTGGCGATGGTGGGCGGGAGGGTCAATGGTTGGTTGGTTGGTTTCGTTTATTTTTCATATTTCCAACATCATTTTTGGAAATTATAACTAATAGAATAATCGGTAATAGACAATTATATAATAGTATGTCGGCCTCTTAAGACGTATCGCAACTGGAGATACAGGAGAACAACTGACATATGTGCAATTGAAATTTTGGTAACTATTTCCACAAAAACGAGTCTCTCAATTTATATATATTTAACAATATACGTCATACATATAATTGAGCTAAGTAACAGTGCAAATTTTTAAAATAGGTTGTCAATCGGATCCGGAGTTATGCTAGATTTAGAGTAGGTTAGGTTACGATATGTAATGGAAAATAATGCGTGCTATTATATGCATTTTATAGACAAATTATTATAGTTGAAAACTAAAAGTATATATGAAATAAATCCTGAAAAGGAAACAATATTATTTTCGTTAACGTATATCAAGTCCATATTTTAATTGTCAGTTCTTGAAGATTTCTGTTCCATAGATAACTCCGTTATTAGTGTACGGAGCGAAAAATATAAAGAGTGAAAAGTAGTTGGGAGTAGGCAAATTACAATTATCACGAAGTTAGTGGTAGCGAAGAATGGCATGTTGCCAGTACATCGCAATACAATAGAGTACTGGGAGAAATAAAGATAAGAATTTCTAGTGATGAATTAGCGGAAAAGTTGAAAAGTAAAGAAAAATTGAACGTGTGATACGTGTACCCACACTTCAGGATCACTGGATTGATTTACTTCGTTTTAAATGTTTGGATGCATCGGCACGTATGGCTAATTTGAACCCTTCAGTGTTTTACGTGGAAAACACCTCTCACACATACTCTGATCTAAAAATAGAAAAGGGGTGCAAAGGGTAACTTGTGAAAAATTTAAAATTAAACTTGTAAAGGGACCTGCGCTGGGACAGACAACACATTAGTGAGTAGGGTAGGAATAGTCTAGAAATTACCTCAGACACGACAAAAATACCTTGGTTTTCCCAGAAAGGTAAACATATTGGCTCATCGTCTCTCTACATACCTTACCAGTCGTTGGCAAGGTTAGAAACCTGTTTGAGATAATTAACGTTGACACATTCAACTTGAAAGTACCGGACTCTTAAAACAAGAATGCAATTTTCTTAGTATATTTAAATATTGTTTGCCATTTTTACAAAACATCAAATGTTCCAGGCCCAAATTACCCTCCATTTACCTGTTTGGGAGTTTCTCCCTTGTTGAATGAGTTTAACATGCATGAGCAACCCTTCAATGTGCACACCAACGTGGCGTGGCGTGTCTTGTGCAGCGAGTAGAGATAACAGAAGGTTTCTTATATCTTGGATCACTGGGTTACGGAGTCGCTTTGTATGTAAAAATGAGATACAGTACCTGTAACGTGCTTCTTCCCGGTCGCATTTCATTTTCGTATCTAGGCAAATAGACTAACAGCGACCAAACTAGAATACTCCGAGTTATAAAATTGTGCATGCTGCGTGTTTTTTTAATTTGAATAAACATATAGAAAAACCACACCACAATTTACAAAATATATGTATGTATTAGGTTACCAAAACGTAAATTATTTGTGATACTTTTTTACTTATGCATTTGCTTTTAAATCATGAAAAAGGTTGTTGTTCTACATATTTTTTTAATGTGAATCACAGCTTACCATTTATGCATAAAAGGATAATACAGTAATAGATATAATATGATTGGACCTTTAAAAATACAATACATTCGTGTTCAAGATTTTTACGTGCTAGGCAACAATTAAATTTAGTTATTTTGAGATTAAAATTCATACTCTTGTTTCTTACACAATACCACTATTACATTTATAGTTTCTTGATATATACATATATACATTGTCACGTCATTTTTCGTTCTGAGCTTGCGAGATTAGAATGAGACGTATTCACCTAAAATATCACTCTAACGGTTCTGTTAAGTTATATTGCATTGCGTCATAAAATTTCTAGATGCTCGTTAATTAAAATGTTTAAAAATGGAATCAAGGTTATGAAAAGGAGGATTTCGATTACTAAAAGTTGGCCTCTTATTTCACAAGAAAATGCATATTTTATATTCTGATTCGTCAAGATTGCCATCATGAGAATACCGCTTTGCAAGGGTTTGCCCTTCTAATAATATTCGATTAGTTAATTTGTTATTAAATAGGGATATTGTTTTTGCAACTACGCAAATGTTGGGGAGTGTATATAGATTCTAGTTAAGTTCGCCATGGCATTAAATAGTAAATAGCGAACATGCGTCACCATATTAATTTGTTCCTTTCCCTAAGATCACACTATGTTAATTTGAAAATCCAACATTTTCGTGGACTATACTAATTCCAAAGAATTAGGTTATTTTCTTTACTTCCACATACTCTATTTCAATTTCAAGTCCTCCCACTAAGTTCCATGTTTCTGCATGTTACACATCGTGGAAATTAAGTTGGTAAAATCACAATGTTACTTTCTTGTGGCAACTGCCCGTGTGGCCTGCAATAACTGGGTGAACCATTCACGAACTCGGATTAGCAAATTAGCTGCATTTTCGACACATAGACAAACTGGTTCCGAGGCGATGCTTTCCCTTCCCAAATCCTATCGCCGTACGATTGTAGAAACATCACATGCTTATTCTCGATGATTTTATTTAGAAAGGGGTTCTCACGCTTTCCTGAGCAGTGAAATCCCCTCAAGTGAAATTTCGAAATAAGTATTTTAGGAGCAAGGAAGTGTCAATGAAATACGGTAATTAAAATGGTTGTATATTCCACAAATGTTGTACTTTGAATGTTGTGAAGTTTATGTAATTTATTTGACAAGTTCGCATCGGGTAATGCAGTATATTTAAAAACCGTACGAAAAGTGTTTCATTAGAAGATGCAACTTCTATCGAAATATACTTTATGCTAGTCTGTCCTTAAAGTCCCGTCACTATATCAACTAGAAATGACCATATGTTATAAAATCATATTCTTTGCCACGGGATACATATGCTGCATTTTTCAACAGTGCCAATGCATTTCTCTTATTCTTTTAAGAGAAAACATTATTTTCCCTTATCTTCACCAGCTTATTAGAATCATAACTTGCGACGTGGTGTGCCGTGTTTGAGCGGTAGCCATTAGATAAGAAGCAATTTTATGGATCTTGTGAGCCCACTTTTGCTGTTTCGAGAACTGAACACGTAAACTATCTTATGATAGTTTCGAGTCGGAAGTGTGTCGGAAAGAGAAGACTTACCGTATGAGACTGGCTTTACAGAATCAAAGGTGAAGTAGCAGTCCTCCTCTCCTGGTGTACAAATCACAGTATGCTGGATGACTGATGTATTTTAAAAGTAGT
>NW_028143728.1:0-52000 GCF_977018435.1 Lepisma saccharinum
TGAAAGATTGCATTAATACTTGTTATACAAAGTATAGCTAAATCTAAAGAATAGACTCGATAATATGGTGTCATGGACATCGTAATTCTACCTTCAACGTTTTATCATTCCACATCATTGTCTGGATAAATCCACGAAATAGATCGGTGACGTAAAATAACCAAAATAGAAATAGCTATATAGGAAACATTTTAATTGAATAGGTCGCAAATTCTTTCAAAATGTGACGTGTAGAAATGTTTATATTACAATCGAAGCAAGCAAGAAATATTTTTTTGCAAAATTGAGGGTAAAACAGGCAATTTTGACCAAATATTTAGTCTAAAATTGCATACTACAGTAAAATGTTGTTAACCGTAAGAGGCTGCTGGGAGGTCAGAATGTAATGTTGATTTATTTGGGAGAGTCAGAAAGTGCCTCGTCAGACCACCCACTTCCCCCAAGCACAAAGTGTGCCTGTATAAAATGAGTAGGCATAATAGTCCTTCCATTAATACTGGTCATGGTTTGATTGCACATATCTTTCAGACATCTGTATTTAAAATGATTTCGAAAAGCGTTTAAGCATGATTATTCTTTTACATTTGTTAAACATCGAAAACTGGTAAACACTGTTAACTGTTCGACCATTTCTTACATTAATAATACGCAAATGCGCGTAGGCGTGGAACTAAACGTACTTGCAATCACACGTGTAGGTACTTTAACTTTGTTTCGGGCGGGATATAATACAAAGAAACTCAATAACATACATATACGTATTTCATTCTCCTTACCTTGTGGGGTGACGCATCCCTCTCCCCTCCGCCGCAGCTAAAGGCGCCAGCAATCTTGCATCCTCTGCATGTAGCCAACATGAAGGAAAGGCGAGGTGGCAACAACCGAAGATATTTGAATGTGAAAACATGCACAAATGCAGAAGCAGTACCCTTGTTATAAAAATAAAATTTTACTTCATGAAATCCACTTTAGAGTTAGAGAGAGGTAGGAATGGACGATATCGGAAATTTGATATCTCGAAAACATCATCACAGACGATACGATATTTTTACGTATAATGATAACGGTGATATATCGATTTCCTTTATTTTCGAAAATTGAGATAAAATTGAAGACTAAAATTGGTAAACGCTGTAAGTGCCACAATACTTCAAACACCTTTTTCAACGTTAAACTGTGAAACGTGCCATGCTTTATAATGTGATAAACGTGAAATGTGGCTGGTAGCTCTCTAAGTAGTTCAAAGGGCGTGTAAAGAGGTCACTAGCGTGCACGTTCTTACGGCTGATGTGCGGAACGATGCGATTTCACAACACTTTCGCTTTTGACACTTACAACGTTTACCACTTTTAGTCCTTATATTGATAAATGAACACAGAAACATCCCTGCCTAGGCTGCATTCGAAACTGGTACCCCTAGTGTCGTAGCGCGATGTGCTAACCAGTCCTCCACGGGGGCCTGCCGCGGCGATATATCGTCTTCACGATAAATATCGCCAATGTCGTGACGATATATCGCTGACACGATAGATGTTCTGAAATTTATTGACGATATATTGTGCGACACTAGTAAGAACTAATAACCTGGTAGTTAAATTGCAAGTTTAATTCGAAAATAAACGAAAGAAGGCAAGGAGAGGAGATTTAAAATTACAAACAGATTTAATAGAGGATTCAAATGTTCGTAGGTAAGCGAAGATATGTGGCCCCCTAGAAAAGTGAGTTTACACAGGATATAAAGCAAAGCAAACAGCCCGACTATTTCTTAAAAGTTCTTGAAAGAAATGGGCCGGAGAAATCAGACCATCCCTTTGGGCGGTCGCAAATCCGTTAACCATTTTTCAGGACCAAACTTGAAACCAAGGCTGAAGAAAATAAAACTGGCAGTTTCTGGATCCGCGCATCTTTCAAATCTCCATTGCCGAAGTTGAAATTAAAAGATTGTCCAAGGAAATTTAAGAACACTTTATGTTATGAAACATAAAAATAAACAAAACAAACTTTGCACTTTTTTTTAGCGCATCGAACCGTGCTCTTGGTTATTTGTTAGTTTGACTTTCGCAAGTAATCCTCTGCTCCAACACGCCACACACGTAATACCTGGGGCCTCTCCGATGGTGTAGTTGCAACGTTGTCGATTTGATTGATTGATTTAGTTTATTTTACTTCGCGTTTAGTGCCTCTTGGCTAATTTGGGGATGAGTGATGAAATGATGAAATTGATGAATGGACATTCACAAACAACCAAGCCCGACCGGGATTCGAACCCGGGACCCTTGGTGTCGCAGCGCGATGTGCTAACCACTCGGCCACAGGGTCGGGCCGTTGTCGATTTGCCAAGAGGTCCTGGCACATAGTACAGTGGTTCGGATCCCACTATAAACTCTAGGCCCCGTTCCGATTAGCCTATCTGTACATAAAGTGCACTTTATTAACAATTCAAATCAACCACACATGCATATATACACATTTTTGTGTGAAGTTAGGTAGAAGTGGTAGAAATAGTATAAACATACGTTTAAACGTTTTGGTATTATATTATCAAAGCTCAAATATTGTTTTCCCCTCCAGTAATTCCCATCAAGCATCGTGTCACAACCCCGGACACCCCTGCGTCCAGTTTGTTTCACGACTGAGTTGACTGAAAACCTTGTCCGGTCAACTTAAGTAGCTGTTTTGTAGGGATATGAGAAAACAAATGCAGAAGTTATTAACTTTGAGCATCTCAAGAATTTTCAGAATTCAAGATTAAAGAATACGTACTTAGAAATGCAGAAAGTGATTAAAAACAAATTCTCACGATAACTTATTACATGTGTTTACAAATTATGTATCTCGGTCAATAGGACTTACGAGTGCAATTTCCAGAAAATATAATAATGATTTGAGATTTCCGCGCAACATGCAACACAGTGGCGACAAGCGATAAAATAGTGAAAATATACACATTTTTGTAAGTACTGTATACTGGTTGTATACATTCTGAAACAAAAACGTCTAAGATTACATCAATTCATACATTCTCTTTTTCCTTTTCCCCCTACTGAAAGAACTTTTCGTTAAGTGGTTTGGTTAGCGTAATTTGCATTGGATACCAAACTCTAGATTGAATTATTCTTCTGATAAATTGTTCAATATCAGCCAAGACATCAGAAAAGCGTCTTTGTCGTATTATAACTTTCTTCATTTTACGTCTCCTCTCTGACACTTTTGATTGATTGCGACGATGGGAACAAATGATGAAGACAAAAAATGACAAAAAATAATTAAAAATTTGTTTTAAGTCAACCTCTTGCTAAGATCGGACTTACAGTTTAAAGAGGCACTCCACAATGTGCCTCCGCAGGGAATAGAACCTGGAACCCCTTGATTACAAGGCAACAGTGTTACCCACTGCACGATACACTACACAAAAATAAAACATTCATTCCCAAACAAGGGGTGTATGCTTTATGTGAATAAAGTGGCTTTTTTTTAAGAAGCTGTATGAGGATTCCGATCCTTCAAAATCACATTGAGAAAAACAGATTTAATTAACAATGATGAGCAATTCGTCTATTATTACATTTGCCTTCGATTGTACGCACAACATAGGAATTCTGTACTTTTCGCAAATTACACAAGAAGAGCGAGAGAAACCTGGGAAGTGCTTCTACAGATAACATCTAAAAACACCGAGTGGTTTTCACCCCATCCCTTGTCTGCGAGGGCGAGGGACTTAGTGGGCATGGTTGCCACTGCCTCAGATACACATGCAGGTCGTGTGGGGAGAGAGAGAACTAAGAACGCTCACTCCCGTGTTCTCTCTGCATTGCTTCACGAAACGTATAACAGAAATATTCTCAATTTAAAATGTGTAAACCAACTTTATGTTTTAATGTTGAAAAAATAACGTTATTTAAAAGCAGCGAAGTTAAGCATAAAAGATGAGTGTCTGGCAACCTTAGATACCGATAGCAGAGAAACAAGATCGCCTGCTTGACAGTAAGGTTGTCCTGTCTCCTGGTTGCAACGTCATACCAGGTCATACGTTGCAAACGCAAGCTGCAGAAAATGCAAGCTATTCGAAAAAAAGTTTAGAAAACACTTTTTTTTATAATCAATCGGTCTACAAACAGAAGGCAATAGCAATTGAATAGAATGGCCATATTTCCACGCAACAACTTTACTTTTTACTCTACATTTTTTTATCTGAGAGCGTACCGGGGGTGGGGGGTGGGGTCTGTAGACTCCCCAAATACATGAGCAATATTCAAAGAAATTAAATGCAGTATTCATTCATTTATTCAGTATAGGTTATATACTTCTGACTTACAAAGTACGAAATTACCTTGCATATAATTTTGTTGTGGATATGAGAGGGCGTACAGAACGGAAGAAACGGGATGTTTCCTGCAAGTTATCAAATGTTCTGTTCAAATAATCGTCTGCAATAAGTGAGAAATAATTTTCCAACGGGCTGAATCACAGCCTGATTTCCTGAAATTGCTGTTCTCTGCTTGCTTTCCTACTCAATAACATGCAACTCACTATCACTAGAATTCACGAATGTTAACGAAAAGAAGATTTAAATAAGATAATGCATTTTGCCACCCCAAACTCGTGCACCCGAAGGTCCGTACTGAGACGTTAACTTTAGGTCCAGCCCTGAGTTACTGAACGTAAAACTAAAATTATAGGCAAAATAAATTCATTAAATGAAGGGCTCTGGTGCAAACCACGGTAAGTGAAATCTTACCATGTACATCTTACACGTACAATCTTACAAAAATGATCAAAATGTCACAAACAGTTCAATCTGTTCTTTATACTTGATTTTTTGCGATTTTCTTGTCACCTGAAGTGAAACGAAGGAAGGTTTTTAACCGTAACACGCGATTGCTCAATATCCCTGGAAACGATCTCTTCTCAGGGGATGATAGTGCATGAGAACTATTGGGAGTGGAGAGGTCCAAGGGCAAGGTGCAATGGGGGTATTTCCCCAACAATCTATCTTTCAAAAGATCATTAACAGATCTACAGCAATAGCAACGTATTCACAATTAATGTGAAACAAGAAAGGACAATAAATATAAGAATGAAACCTAATTGATTTATATTAATAGAAAAACTAAACACAATGTTTCAAGTGTTACGCCGACATCCGTGGAGGAGTGGTTAGCATAGCGTGCTACGACGCCTGAGGTTCCGGGTTCGAATCCCGGCCTGGGCATGGGTATTTGTGAGTGTCCCTTCATCGGTTTCATTGTACATCAACAATTTTGAAGTTAATTGACATCTTTAACCACTTAGTAAAGAAATCAGTTTGCTACTTGATGCAAATCTGATATTTATAAAAGTAAAAAAATCCTTTAAATGTATTTAATAATGTTATTTTTAAATATTTAGTGATTTAGTAATTAGTAATGTTGTATTTAAAATACGTATACATATTAGCGC
Source organism: Lepisma saccharinum (assembly GCF_977018435.1). NCBI lineage: Eukaryota > Metazoa > Arthropoda > Insecta > Zygentoma > Lepismatidae > Lepisma > Lepisma saccharinum. Next base: position 5,440 of record NW_028143728.1, read on the forward strand.
GCACGTACGTGTAGATTAAGATCTTTGTAAACCTCAACCAGTGATTTCACACCATGTACACGAAGCAAAAAGAAGAAGAGTCAGTATTGATTGATTGAGTTGGTGTTTTAAGTTCACTTTATGCACAGTAAGGCTAATCAGAACTGGACCTACAGTTTAAGGTGGGATCCGAACCACTATGTGTCTCCACCGGGCATCGAACCCGGGACCCCTTGATTACAAGGCAACGAAGAAGAGTCTGTATGATGATGTTACACCCATATTCTGCCTTCCGTTTCAAAGATAAGGGCCTCCCTGATTGTTCATGCCCAACGCTGTCGCTTTGTAATGAAGAGGTTTCGAGATCGAACTTTCATGCCTGTTTGGGGCAGATTGATCAGAGGCTCGAATCCCACTTTAAACTGTAGGTCCTTCCCGATTAGCCTATCATGCAAAACGTGGACTCAAAACAAAGTTAAACCACAGATAAGCGTGGTTTGACCAAAGTTTTGCTTTGACACGTATAATAAGTAAACGATGAAACAACATTGACCCCCCCCCCACCCCACTCATTCGTTTTGCTTTGTAGTTCGCATGTATTGACTTCAATTATATCCTTCTTAAGTGGATGATGGGCAAAGTTTGATAGACAGATATTACCAACGATGGGAAAAACGAAGTACGTAGTGACTAGCAGCGAATGCAAACGCAATTTTGCGTCTGTAGCTTTTCCGACCGGGGGATGAGACTTCCTGGCGCCATTCTTTACTCAGCTGACGCTGCCAGCAAGGGAGGTCAAGAAGCAAGTTGCACAGCATTAGCTATCGCTTGTGGTGTTCTGAAAGACCACTGTGGAAAATAAAGGAACCCACCAAGGAGTGTTTTCGTTTTACTTTGTACAGTCAACGGCAAAGAAATGGTAGGCAAATTGTCCATTGCTATCTTCATTACTTTTTATTCTACATCCTGTGTTGGTTCGAAGCAGGCATTGCCCTCTTCATATTGACGTCATTATTTAGATTCAGTATCATCACAATGTGTAATACAGACTGAATGAAAATGGGGTGGACAATTCGCCTACTGTTTCTTTCGCCGCTGAGTGTACAGCAGAACTGTTAAATACATTTATAAAATGATCAGAAAATATTTTAACTTTAGATCAATTCGTCTTTTCTTTAACAAAATTCAGCCTGAGGCTATCCAACTACTCTTCTTTAGCCAACATATTTAAAGACGCGAAAAGCATGAAGGTTGTACAAAATTATGTAACGAGATTGCTAATTTGAAGCAAGTATATATGATAAAATATTTTGAGACTCTTTTTAATCAACGCAAAGCAATGTCCATTATCTGCAGCGACCAGTTTATTCGTCCAACAAACATATGTAAGTTAATTAGATAACTAACCACTTCTACTCGTTCCTTTGGGCCGGCCCCAGAAGGCAGAGTGGTTAGCACATCGCGCTACGACGCTAGGGGTCCCGGGTTCGAATCTTGGCCTGGGCATCGATGTTTGTGAGTGTCTATTCATCAATTTCATCATATCATGACTCATCCTCATCTTCGCAAATTAGCCAAAAGTGGCACAAAAAGAGAAGTAAAGTAAAGCAATATAATCAATCAATCGTTCCTTTGGGGCAGGTAGGAGATTCAGTTCAGACGCGATAGAGTAATGTGCAACGGTTTCACCCCTAAATAGAACCGAGATGCAGTGCGATAATATTTTCTTTCGCCCTTTTTTTGCTTAGATGTTCGACTATGTATTATGGCAATTGCCAGTGAGTCACTGATAAAGTAAAAACGTAACTGTGAAGGATAATGGCAGGTTGACGTGTGAATATACAAAATTATTAATTTGGAGTACCTAAATGTAAAATCGTCGCGATTAACAAAACAGGAAGATAAGCCCGGAAAAGCATCATGAGAGTAAGTATTAATTTCCTTTTCCATTTCCTTGCCTCTTCGTTCCACACCAAGCTACGTGACTATGCAGCCGTCGTGTTACCATTACAAACATATAAATGCATTGCGTTAGGTATTCGTAAATAGGCGGACTGCGGTACAATTTTAAATTGAACGCGCTGTAAATAACCGAGTATGAATAGTTGTTTATTAACTTTGGATTTTCCTTTTGTGTTGCTTACGAATTTAGAAACAGTACCTGAATACTTTCTTCCGAAAGAAGCAATGCACAGGCACACAGACTCCACATGTATACATATGTAAAAGTGTGTGATTAGAAAATAAATATGAATGATAAGAAACGTGATACTTTCTAAAGACGGTGGAGTTATTGATTTACCGTTACTTGAAAATACAGGAATCTCAGGTATTGGCAACAACGAAATATCGATATATCGAAACGGTACCTTCGTTATTTTCCGGTACTTTCTGCAATTTCGATGTAACCGGTAGTTCGAGATATTGAAGCAGGGTATCTAAAACTCACTCTGTACTCGTAATATTCTAAGACTGACACTTGCAAGGTATAAGTTTACTCTCCAGCACTTGAAATGAGAATTCTCAGGCTGCAGGAGGGAAAGGAAGGGGGGATTTCTCGCGCCCATAAGCAAAGATGAAGACATGGGACTGGATCGCAATTCTGCCATTGATTGCAACAACTAGGGTGATGTTTTAGCCCCTTTTCGCCCTAGTAATGATCATCACCTCACGTCAGGAAGTCTGCGGGGTGTCACTTTGCGAGGTTTTCTTTCTCCTGATAGGAGAGGAGCTCCTTTTTAGTTTTACCGTGCGACGGGGCAAAACGAGCTGACATCTGGGCAAAGCATGTCAAGCTGTTGATCACGTGGCCTCGGGTTAGAATCTCCCCCAAACTTTACGTTGGAGAGAAAGGAATGGAAAATGGGCGCGGTAGGAAGAGAACCAACGAAACGCACGCATTCATGTAATAAAAAGATTTTCATCTAAAACGTTGTTAAATGTTTAAAAACTCATACTTGACTGATCGAAATCAAATTATTTCAAGGATTGGGTCGACTTCTCACATGATCACTCTTCTGGTTTGCCTCTAATTGTGGTCATTAATTCTTAACATACTCATTTCTTTATTCCATTGATTTTGAAGTGGAGATGAGTGGAGTGTCAGAGTAGTTAGTGTAACCCCTTGGAGTCGATAAATCAATTGATTGGAAAAGATCGATCAAAGATCAATTGATGATGTAGTTGTGTGGGCAAGCAAGTGTTATTGTTGTTCGCGATGACGTCATAAAATGGGCGTGGCTTAATTGTGAGGTTGATTCTGATTGGTGGGCTGTTTTAAAATGGGCGGGGCTTAATTTTGTGAGGAGCGTTTTGATTGGTTGTTGGGGAGGAGGAAAAGTATTCGGGTTTTTCCCGCGGCGTCTGAAAACAGATGGCGTTGATGATTCTGAAATTCTGGGAATTGGGGTTGGGGGGATTCTCGGAATTTCCGGTGTCTGAAAACAGATGGCGTTGATGAGGCTTTTAAGTGGTGCGGTGAATGTTAAGTGCCTTTTCTTGGAAAATGGGGTTTGTCGAGTGTTGTTTCGAGGAAATGTTGTGAGAATTAATGGATGTGGTTTGTGTAAAGGGTCTGGAATGGTAATTGCTTTTGCATTCCTGAAATTCTGAGAATTTGGGTACGTGTTTTTGTTTTCTGAAGACAGATGGCGTTGATGATTCTGAAATTCTGGGAAATTGGGTACGTGTTTCTGTTGTTTGAAGAGAGATGGCGTTGATGAGTCATTCCGGGGAAGGTGGTGTTTTTCTCGGGCGGCCGTTGACGAGTTTGAAATTCCTGGAATTGGGTGTGGTCTGAAAAACATGTCCTAGCATGTTTTAGGTTTAACCTTCCAGGGCGACTGTTTGAAGTATGTTTAACGGAAATCGTGACGTAGAAAAAAGAAGGTATAAATAGAAGGGATACAGGATAATAGTATCATGTGAGGATGGATGTGTGCGGTACAAGACTGTCTGATAATGGTGTGAATTTCTACGAGGTTAGCTACGAGGAGTTCTGGGAACTTGTTCGATCTTGCGGCGACCTGGACAACGATCCAACGGCCCTGCATCGGGTGCTGAGTTATTTCCCGTTTATGTATGTAGCGCTACCTGAAGCTCCCTGGTGTGGATGTTACCTGTTCAACGGATTAGGAAAAGGAGTCCATCATCACTGCGAGACGTTGAAGGAGATAGAAGAGAGGAAAAGAAGAGCGGACGAGAGAACAGGATTTCCAGGTCACGGGTGTATGTGCGAACTACGTCGCAGGAAGGAAGAGGACAAGATCGGTGAAGCTTTGAAGCAGAGAGTGAAAGAGTGGCTTTCATTGCTGGCAGACAGAAATTCCTTGTGGTGTTCTGGCTGTGATCGTCCTTTGTTACGTAAATTAGAAGGACATCCCTGTTTCCCTGTGGTTCCTGCAGAAGGTTTCGGCGTCCGCAGACGTCTGTTCCCCGACGATCTTCAGGTTGTTCCTTTATCACCGATACCTGGGACGCCGTCACCTACAGTATCCGATTACTTTACCTTTTATGACGTATGAGAGTGTTTACTCACCACGTCTGCTGGACTCACGCCGAGCCGTATGTTATCAATTACGTATCAGTGAATTCTAGATACAGAACATACAGAAAGTGGCCTATAGGATTACGTCAGACTCCGGAAGAATTAGTGACTGCAGGATTTTACTATTCAGGTTTTAGCGACAGAGTATTATGTTTTCATTGTTCGTACGGACTTTGCGATTGGACATCCAAAGATTGTCCGATTCTAGGACATTACATGTTGGTACCCCAGTGTCCTTTTATACAGAGTGTTGCGGCGTTACATCGTAACTCCAAGAGCTGCAAGTATTGCGACAGTATAGAGACTCCTGAGAAAACGTCCGATAAACCTAGTGTTGATTCTGTGTGCAAAATATGTTTTCAGAATCCTAGCAGTGTTGTAATTCTCCCGTGTCGACATTTTGTTTCCTGCGGATCCTGTGCTTCCCAATTGGACAAGTGCGCCGTATGCCGGGGTAGCATTGAAGATACGTTGACAGTTTTCACCTGAAGCCCAAAATGGATGTCTGTTTTTTGGACGTTCAAGGTCTTCGAGGAGCAGGAGGAGAATTTGTGTGGAAAGAAGTCGGAATTTTAAAATTTCCTTTTGACAATGCATTTGACTGTTTAGTGAAATCTCCATATGGTTTACGCTTTTTGAGTGAAAAGTATCACCGAGTGAATTACTGGCTCTGTGCCAACAAACACGGCCTCAACTGGGGAGATGGATGGCTGCCGTATGAGAAATTAGGAGATCTGTTATATGTCGTGCTTGTGAATCAAACAGTGTACGTCAAAGGTACGGAGAAAGTGAAATGGTTTGAAAAATTACTTGGAGAAAAAGGTATGGGTAAAATATCCGTACGTAACATCGAAGAACTTGAATGTCCAAAATTGAATAGTGTGAAAAACAACACTTCAGGAAGATGCAAAGAACATAGCAAATGTAAAAATGTAAAAAAAACCTGTGCAGTTGAAAATGTCTGGAAGATGTACAGTTTCTATTGTAATAAGTACAAGAAATAAAAGAGTTTTTTAAAATATACAAATGTTTTATTTACAATATGGATATAGGTTTACAATACATAGAATAACACAAATGTTGTATTTACAATTGAATATGAAAGGTTTACAATACCTGAAGGGTTATATTACAATACATAAAATAACAATACACAGAAAGAACAATGGTTCATTTACAACATCAGATACATGAAAGTAACAGAACTTATTTACAATGTCAATGTCTGTCCATGATTGTTCTCAAGATATATTTCAATCATCAGTTCGTTGTACCAAAGAATATAAAAATAGTTCACTAAATTGGGCACTTCTTTTTTTTCTGAAACCATATTGTTCTTGATACAATATACAAAAGCCTCCATTTCTGGTTGCAATTTATGATAACGTTCGTTCTTTAATTTCTGCAGAGGCCAAAAAAGGTTACACAAAAATAAGTGTAGTTCAGAGGCTGTGAAAATAAAAGCATCGGATGAATGATGCTGATACATCGAGATACAACGTTTCCCGAAAAAATTTACACCACTGACGGTGATATTTCCCGTAACCAAGTAATTGAATCGACGACCTGTTTCGACGTAATTCAGTAAGTCAGATTTCAAAGCCCACAGTTCTCTAATCTGCTTAGAATCGATGCGTACGGGTGATCTCCCCTGTTGCGAAAACTCCCACACCAAATTGAAAGGGGATCGCTTTTCGAATCCTATTGCTACGAACTTGTTTTTTTCCTTGTTCAGAAAATATGTGTTAGCAAGATAGAGATCTAAACATGCCTCTACGTTGTGTAGTCCAGGACATTCGATTGTATCTGGAGAAAAGCCGATCTCCCTACGCCGTTTTATGAAATCACAGTCTGTAGTCACATCTATTCCCTCGTCCATCGGTTCGTTCTTGATAGGGACAGTTTCGATTTTGAGGGGTTGCACACGTTTGCGAGTTTTACGTTTGGAAGCATCATCCTGACGGGTCATGCGTTTCACTAGTTTGTCGTGTTTTTCCATTGTAGAATCCCTAACAGCCTCCATGATGTTTTCACTGGAGCTGTCTCGACGGCACTGAGAGAAAGATGCAGCAGCACACATTTATATAGCTTTTTGCATAACACGACACCGGATCGCGTGGATAGAGCAACACGATTGATCTCCTCTCGGGCACTTGCAGTGGGGCAAACATTTGAAGATCTGACGAAAACGGTGTAGGATATATCCATCTTTACTGACACCGGGCGGAAATGCTTGAATGAAATCCTTGGTCGCAACATGGCGTGCTTTGTAATAAGCATACACGCAACAGTAATGTCCGCACGTCGTGGCCAACACTCCCTGTAAGGGAATGTTGTTGTAAGTCCAGACCGAGGAATGACGGTTCAGGAAAGTTACGAATTCTGGATAGAAAGGATGAAATCCGTATGAATCGAAATATTCAGCCATATTGTTTTTGCCAAAATAGAAGGCCACCCAGTGTGTACCCTGGAAGTTGGAAGTATCGGTGTTTGCGATTATCAAGGCAGGGGTAGGAAACGTCCGAGGTAAAAGATCTCTCGAGTAAACACCGTAGAAAATGTTCTTGGTGGAACAGTTTCGAGATAGAATCTCCCTGATCTGCGACGTGTTCATGCTGCCTATGTTTTCGAAAACGGAAAATAAGAGTACAGCGTTCTGTTATTTCTATACTCTCAAGATGATATTCTTCTAATATTTGGGGGGACGGTTGCGTGTCAACAGGTTTGGCAGACAGTACTTCCAAAGAATCACTATTATATATATCATCACAGGTTATCAGTTCGATGAGTTTTCCCATCTCACGTTACATATGTTTTCATATGTTTATAATAATATTCCTGTCTTTGGTCATTTCTATGCTCCCAGGGCTGCTGTCAAGTAGTTCGGGAAACGATTGTATGGTCACAGGTTTTGAAGTTGTCACTTTCGAAGAAACACTACTATGCTTAATAGTACGGGTTATCACTTTGGTAGGTTTTTCCATCACAGGTAGTATAATGTCTACATCAGAACGGTCTCGATAACACTGCGAGCCAGAAACACGAGCACACATATTTATAGACAAGTCGGTCTCACTGATGGAGGATAACACTTCTGTCTTTTGTTATATCTACTGCACATTCGAATTCAGCATACAGAAGGCATGTTATATTTTCCGACAGCTGGGGGGAAAATTGCATCTCGGCTCCGATGATACCTTGTTCCTGGAGACTGGTGTGCGTGTCGTTTCCTGAAGAGTCAGGCGTTATGTCGAAAATCAGGAAAAAGGATCCGTTCTCGAACATTTTCCTTGTGATCTGGTGTCCGTAATTGGCGTGGTGAATGCCTGTACCGGAAAATAGAGTTTGATAGGCACGTGTTATCAATCCGCCGTTCCCTCCTGTGGTGACCCGCAAGGGTTCGTAAGGTACGAGTTCTCCATTTTTCACAAGATGGAAAGAAGATAGATTGAAACTTCTAAAGTCGAACGGATTTTTCTTACTGTCTCCGAGAAAGCTGGCGGTGGATACCATAGCAAAAAGAACAACATTCGGAAAAGGACCTTGAAAAGCATTATCGATCGAAATCTGCTGCGTTCCGGCAACGTAAGAATAAGCTTTGATGACGCTTCTGGTGAACGGATAATGGGCAGGAGCGTAAGAGAGTGCTCTGTCTATGGCTAAACTGGTGGTAGGAGTAGGAATGATGTGATTTATTTCGAGAACAGCCTTTAAAATTTTTATTCTGGTGGTTGGTGAAGTCTGATCTCCCCAGATGTAAAAAGCATCACGTGACCTGGCTAGATCGATACGTACTTCAACGCCGTTGACCAGGTATTTAGGCTGGTGGAAAAAATCAATGTGCAGTTTTCCCATAAGTTCGACTACGGCAGACACTTCCGTAGGATTTCCGGTTGTCGGAACGTGCTGGAAAAAGTCTTTTCTGGTGGTAAAACCTTTGTTGTCGGCGGTGATTTCATGTTGATGTCCAGGTGTGTCCAAGTACCACAAGGCATTTGTGAGATGCGTGTTCGCAGCATCGCTGCCGTAATTGATTTCTGCTTCGAAGATTGATTTATATGCGTAATTGTTATCGGCAACGGTTACAGCGATACCGTTGAGAGCCACTGTAACTTGTGAAAAAAGTGAATGGAGAGGATAATTTACGACCCCGCAGTTTTTTGTGAGAGCGTTGGAAGGTTCGGAAGCACTCATGGGAGACCCATCTTGATTGACCATCTGCGTTAGCAGACGAAGATAGGCAGATGAAAGATCTAGAAAATCTGTTCCTGCCGGCGGAACGGCAAACTGAAGTATGTTCTGATTATCGATGGAAGCGATAGGCTTGTAGGCGACCGTGTAAGTTTTTTAGACATTTTGCTGAATAGGTTTTTTACTGAAAAGATCGAACTGCGAGATCATGCAAGTGTTATTCTCCATTATTATCCAAAAATATCTTTTCCTGCCGCCTTCTGTTTAATTTTCCTTTTGCGTGTCGTCCTAGATTTTGTGGATGTTTTTCTCCGCTTTTTGGATGCGCTTTTTTTACGGATCGTAGATGTTCTAATACGGGTGGCTGAACGTTTTAACATCGACTGAGCAATTTTTGTTGCAGGTTTTGTTCTTATACCGGAACCTACCAGAGAGTCGATTTTGCGTTGTGCTTTACTCTGAAGATTTTGACCCGCTTCACGTACACGTTGACGAACGATAGTTCTCGGAGTTTGCTGGCTTGTTGCAATGTCGGTGATAATGTTAGCGCCTGTTTTCAAAGCTTCTTTCCCGATCGCTTTTGCACCACTCCAGAGTAGAGGTTTCACCATTCTAAAGAGTCCTGCAAAGAGAGACCCCAATCCTCTCCCTTTTTGAATTCTAGTTGAACGATAGATGGGTCCAATTCCCCCACGGATCTGATTACTGTAATATTCGGTCTGCGAATTCATGGTGATTCATCAGCTTTTCGACATAGACTGAGCAAAATGATTCCTTACTGTTTTTTAAAAGGACTTTGCTTTCCTACGAAAATGTAAAACAGCTATTGTAGGTACGGAGCCGTTTCTCAAAGGCAGGAAATATCCTTGTCTATCATACATCGCAATTTCTATTGTTTCGAAAGAACCTTTATCCAGAGAAACGTAATGAATCGGATTAAATGTATGATGGGCTACGGGTACTGTGCAAGATGATTCTGTTTCCGAATACTGTTTTCGGGCAAGACGTAAAAGACGTAGCATTTCTCCTCCGACCAATTGCTGTTTCACGAGATCGGAATAAATGAATATGTAAGGGTTTTTATCCACGACGTTATTGGACACTGCGTGCGTAGAATAAATAGATTTCAATACGTCATATCGAAATTTAGCGTAGTCATCAGTTTCGTCTATGGGTGTAACAGTATTTGTTGGAACACCTTCCGATTCAGGATCGGGAACCCCTATCACGGACAGATGTTTGTTCACAGCCTCTTTAAAGAAAAATCTGAGATGAGTAGGAACAACGGCGTTAGCAGGGTTTGTTTTCAGGAACTGAATGAACTCCTCTATTGTATATGTTGCTGCAGGAAAATAAAATGGCTGCTCGTTAATATAGAGTGTATTATCCGTAGAAACAGAAGATCCCGACGCGTCCCATTGCGCTTCCAACAGAGAATGCCAGAATTGCTTAAGAACGTTTCTCCGTATTTCCAGGTCGTTGGGGAGGGATTCTTCGATGGTAGAGATCAGGTCCTCAGCATTTGCATACGTCCGAACAGGAAAGGTCACCGTTCCGTAATCTGTTTCCAAAACATTGTCGTATAGAGTTGAATAATGCAGTTCTGCTAATCCGACTTCCCACAATTCTGGAGACAGATCAATCCGTTTTGCAAGTTTTACGTTGAAATGGGTCAGCGTGTTGTTCGGAAAATACTTCTCCGATGCAGATGACGGTAGGTAAACATAGAAATTATCGTCCATTCTCGCCGAACACAAAGAACTCACTGGATCGTGGTGACGATATATTTTGATATAAATATGTTTTGGAAATTATTTTTCTGATAACTGTTTTACGGAAGATGCCTTGATCCACGAATCGAAACTAGGTGGATATCCGAGCCAGCGAACCAGGTATTCCAAATTTTTACCTTTTCCCCGGCTGTTCAAAATCTTATCAATTTTATACTCTTCGTCAGGATCCGAATAAACTTTTTGCAGTTCATGTTTGTAAAATGTGCCTTTTACAGGTTCTTCGTTTAAATCGTCTAATATGTATACAGGTACAGGTGATCGCTGAACAAGGGAGTGGATTTTGAAAAGTTCTCGTGACCACGATTGTTCGTATCCCTTCTCAAAATGTCCTTTGACGACAGAGATTCGTACGAAATCACCAACATTCAGATCTGAAGACGGTTGTGAAATATGTCTGTCAGGTTTGTTGAGACGTTTCCACACGATGTAAACGTTAGACTCGTTCACATCTCGAGGTGCCATCCCTATGGAACTGTGGATAGTTGTATTGTAACCTTCGAGAAGTTGCGGTAAAATGTCTACGTAACGTCTTGTTTGTTTCGATGTGAAATATTTCCACATTCGTTCTTTCAATGTTCTGTTGAAGCGTTCCACTACACTTGCTTTCACAGGATAATTTGAAGCGATCGAGAAATTTACATTCTCATTTTTTAAAAACTTCTGGAATGTAGAATTTGTGAACTCCGTTCCTTGGTCGGTCTGTAGTGTGACAGGTTTTCGTCTGCTTTGTCCGAAAATAATTTTGAAAGATTCGGTTACCGAATTGCTTGTTTTATTTCTTAGCGGTAATGCAAAGGCATATTTTGAGAAAACATCGATCACTGTCAGAAGATATCTGTATCCATCGTTATGTTTTTGTATCGATGTCATGTCGTTGAGATCGGCTTCCCAAAGCATGTCTATGTTCCACACATTGTAATGATTTCGGGGGAACCTTTTCCTTGCAGGTTTGTGGAGAGTGTACGTTTCCTGGTGCATCAACCATTTTTTCACCGTATTGCGGGATATATTTTTATCCCGTACCGCGTTCCATAAACGATCTACAGATGAGAATGAAGCACGGTGTCGGGGATCGTAATATATTTTGGTGAGGATTTTATCGTGTTTTAACTTAGGGACTCCCATGACTGATCTCTCTGTCTACGGCTTTTTCTCAGAGGAACCAGCTTGTATGCGTCAGGTGTTCTCAGAAACGGTGTAGTTTTTCTGGAAACACGGACAGCCGCTTTCTTCTTCTTTTTCTGTTTCTGTCGATGAGACGGTCCAGGGCTTTCCGTTGACGACGCTGAGAAGTTCAACGTCTTCGGATCAGGAAGTGTTTTTTCCTGACGTTCGTCTATCAAATGTTGAGCCGTAGATTGGTACTCGTCGATGATATTTTGTAACTGATGACGTGTATTACGGGGTAACGTCTCAGCCAGGTTCGGAGGAAAGAACGTCGATCCTGGCGAAATAGTAGAAGAACCGTCGTTATCTTGAACAATAGGAATTTGTAATGGTTCTTTGGATTTTCGACTCAGCCATAAATACTCGTCCAGTTCCTTTCTGTAAAGACGCCATTTCTGATCGTCTGATATATTTTTCATTTTTAGAATATCATTCATTTTTTTATCCAGAACGGATAATTTCTGAGTTACAGACGAGTCGGAACCGCGAATACGTGCTAACTGTTCCGGTGAAAGGACGATCATCTTTTTGTAGGAAGATGTCATTTCTCAATGAGGAATGAGAGTACCGAGAAGACCCGATAACAAAGAACCTAGAAGTAAGGGTAGAAATCCACCTTTTTGCACAAGTAGTTTTCTTCGTTTTTCGATGTTCACTTTCGGTTTCACGAGATTGCGTAAGACCGACTTGTAAGGTGTCAGACGACGTTTTGTGGACGGTTTAATTTTCACGTTTCCTTTTAAAACGTTCAGGCAGCATTCGCTGATGAAACGAATTGTCTTTTTCGGAGCACTTTTCAATAATGATTTACGGATTTTGGTCGGTGAATTTTTCAACACGTGCAAGAAAGGTGAATGTTTCTTGAAAGAAGACGAATGTCTATTCCTGTTAGAACGTGATTTGGTACGTGTCTTCCTCGTTCTCCTCATCTCGATGTTTTAAACATTCCTGAGGAAGATATGCAGTTGAGTAATTCTGGTTAAAAATGTCTGTCTGATAACGTAAAGGATCCGGTGTTGACTGTGAAAGATCAATATACAAATAACTGAAAGGTTGAGCGGTAGCATCTATATATACTTTTTCGAGCTCCTTCATGCGGTGAGGATGAAGTTGTCGTGCAAACACAGTGAATTGGTTCATATCTCGAGGGTTTTTAAAAATAACGAAATGCTTCACGTTCAGCGAAATGTCTCTGCAATTTTTCCCTTGATGAAAAAGATTCTGTGTTATGAACACCACCGAAATGTTTTTGTGATGACTGCCTTTTGTGAAAAGGTCGGCGACTTTTTCTCCTTGAGCAACCATCATAAGATCATCCAGGATTATGAGAGTAGGGGTTTTTCCGTTCCACGACTGCCAATCGACGATCCCTTTATGATATTGCACATCTCGAAGATTTTGCGGAATACTGTTTTCCTGATCGTAACACCATACGATTTTCTTGACGGATCCTTCGACAAGATGAACGATGGAGTCGACCATATTTGTCACAAAAGTAGTTTTTCCACTTCCTGATGCTCCGCAGACCATCATGGTGAAAGGATGGGAAAGTTTAGGAAACATGTTTTATACTGGAGATTTGAAGAAAAATGAAGATCTGGCACATTGTAAACACATTTTATACACTGGCTGTCCGAAGAAGGGTTCAAACTCTTGACCTCTACAGACATATTTTAGTCAGCACAGTATCCGAAAGGATACGATAAATGTTCATCGTCGAAACGTCGTTTCAACAGTACCGGCTGAAACAGCTTTTTTTCATATGTACTGATTACTTGGAACTGTTTTGTTCTTCTGATCCTGAAAATATTTTCGACCATAACCTCAGGTTGCTCACTGTTTATCATGTCGCACATGGTATCAAAATTGACCAATTCCGATGTGGAGGTATTCAATGTGATTCCTTTCACTTTACAGATATACTGCGGTTCGGAGAACGGTTTTGTTATTTTCATGCTGTAACTTTTCGGTCCCGTTGAAACAAACTGTTCACAAACTGCACCGGGTCCGAAATCTGCCAATTCATCGGTAAGTTCTCCTAGTGCGTCACCTGTCTGGGGATGATATTCCATTTCAGGACTATCTACGTAAATTACAGAATCTGTATCACAATAACATATCCTGTCACCCAATTTTTCGAGAAGTTCGTACAGTTTCAGACGAGCATGGCATGTTGTGAAGGCTCCGATAGGAACATTTACTTTCCTGTTCAGACTGACAGCCTCTTCAACATATTTCCAGTTCACTAAAACGGTGTCCTGATTGATGAATACGACTCCTCCAATCATTATATTTGGATCAGTCATTTTATCGAGAAAATCTTTCGATTCCTTGATGATGGTCGTCTGGGAAAGGTTGTCCCGTTGACAGAACTTGCCCCATAAAGAATTAAGGCAAAGTTTAGCCAGAGTACGTTTACCAGGATTGACTTCGATACTGTTTTCTTCCAATAGAATACCCTCCTTATCGAAATATTTCTGTATGTACTTCTTCTTATCCTCGTCGTTCTGACACCATGAAGGCCAGCCGCTCGCTTCCTGTTTTATTTTCAAGAAGGTGTTGACATAACCAGCAAAAAGTCCTCCAGTTTTTGTGACAGGGTTGTACATCGATGTTTCATACTTCCACACTTCCGACACTGACAGTACTCTGTAGCCTAAACTGTAAGCTTTACGCACCTCGGCGATGACCCAAGTCCCCGAAAGTGTGCGTTGTTCATCGGAATGGCTGCATGTACCTTCACATTTTAATCTGATAGCACATTCGTTACACAAGACAAACATCAGTTTTCCATGCATTTTTGTAGGTAGAACAGGATGTAAAAGGGCTTTTGGTGGCAGAACAGTACATTTTATGAGCCCCTCCATGTTCAAAACCTCATTTACCGATGGAATAGAAGTTCCTAGAAATATGGTAGGATGTCCGACAGGATAGGCACAGTATTTGTTCACATAAGGGTACAAACTTGTAAAATCATAGTACTGTAATTTTTCATTTTCCTTGATTTTGTAATACGTCCTGACTGTTTCAACTCTTCCTCCATATAAGGCGTCTCGTGGATTTAAAGGAATGCAGCAAACGATAGGATGTGTCGATAGATGTCTGTCGAGTTCAGGATCTGCTTGCAATATTTTTTTGAAATCGCATTCCCACATTGTGACAACAAGGTATCCTTCAGAACGTAGAGCCGCAAGTTTACGACACGTTGTCTCGTATCTGAAGGCTGCAGTGTTCAACAAGTCACTATGTTTATCACTGTTACTATCCTGATCGGTTTCATCTTCTTCGTCACCTTTCGGATACATATCCCTGTTAATTGATATGCAGCGTTGACAACCATGCCAGTAGCACCCAAGCGCCTCATACACCGTCTGCGTCTCCTCGTGATAGCCGTCCACTCTGTAACGCCCTCCTATGACATATTTTTCACGAGTACGTCCACCGTGAAGAAGTATTACATCATTTTGTTCTTCCACGTAGGTTAACCATTTCAATGCGAACTTGGACATCTGATCTGCATGATGGTAACCTCCTTTAGGTATTATTCCTATAGTGTCAGCCGGCATAAATTTCTGCCTGTAAATTAGTGAACAGGCAGATGCTATTGTGAGACAATCCTTGAAAATGTCGATCTTGCATATGTCTAGGAAATTCTGTCTCAGCTTCAAACATCCTTGTCTCAACAGGGTAACATCCTTGATGCAGTATTGAAGAAGTTGGTTTTTGTTGTTGAAAGGTACATTTTTGCTGCATTCAATGTCATACCAAGACATAAAACGGTGCTGATCTTCGACTGTTTTCATATATTCATAGCCGTATGCAGAAGGAGGAGGCATCGGTCCTATGTAATTTCTGTTCTTGTAGGTGTTCCACAGATGCGGATAATAGCCTTTCTGCACCGGCAAACCGAAAAGTTTTGAAAATCCTGCAAGATTTGTCTGAACGTAGTTGAGACTGTCCACAAAATGAAGATTTTGGTATGACATACTGATGATTTTGGTACCGTCTAAGATCACATGAGGTTTCATTTCTCTTTCCAACATTCTCCGTAGCAGAAATGTGCTATCGTAGCCTCGAGCATTGTGTGCACAGATGGTTATGTTGGAAAACTTGTGCTGCAATTCGAGATAGGATAGAAATGTGTCTACAGGATCATCCCAGAATATAAACTCTCTGGTTCCACAAACAGAACAGGGAACTGTTAAATCCTCCTTCTTGTAACACGAGTGACAGGCTGTCTGTACTACAATAAGATTCGGAACATGAAGAAACGTTTTTTCTTTCTCAGAGTAAGGAATGTCTGTATAACATTCAAAATCGTAGAATATATATAGAAATTTCGAATTCACTTTACTTTTCGGTACAGCCATGTGACAGAAATGATTTATAGGTTTCACGCAGTTACATACAGTACAGAACTTCATATTACATTTATGCACTTTTTCATATGTATTGCTTGTTAGAATAATTCTGAAACATCTGAGGCACTGTTGGATTTCACTACAGACTGTACCGTTTCGGAATGGTGTAGAAACGTGATTCGTGAAGCAGTTTTCATTTTTGAAAATTCTGTGACATGTTTGACATATTCTGCGAACACCCTGTTCAGGCACACACGGCGGAGTTGAACGACACATAGAACACAATTGTTTACACAGATGATTATGCGGTCTATGAAATATGAGTTCGTTACACCCGCGACATTCTTGTTTTGCCGCAAATGCTCCAACACGGTTCACTATCACATCATAATGCTGGCGAGTGTTATCATAGAGAAGGTATATATATTTGGAAGCATTTTCAACCTGTCCTTCAAACAAAACATCTTTCACATCACGAAGATTGTTGTATACAACAATTTTATATTCTGTAAGAACTTGCTGAAATTTTCTCAGTTCAGGAATTCCGCTTCCTGCACACGCATTGTCTGTGAGATCTACATCTGCTTTACGCATAAGTTCGAAAACAGGTTTGAGAAGATTTCTATTTCTTCGATACTGTGAATAGGACGGATCATTATCAGCATGGGATTTTCCTATGATCAAAGCTTCAGCTAAACAGAGTGGTTTCCTTCTATTCGGCACACCGACGACACTTCTTTTTTGCGTGCTTAGCATGTAATTAGGTAAACAATATGTTTTTTTACCTCCACCTCCGACAGGTATGTCGACATGGTCGGCGCGCAAAATTAAGCGATCTGTAGCAGTGAATGTTTTCGCACTCTGCAATATTTTATACATGATATTCCACACCATATCACTGTGTAACTGGTCACATCTGTGCCACCCGACATAAATATCTTTCACAGTGGGGTCAGATATGTTAGACAGAGTTAAACCTATCTTGTCTTCATCTTTGGTGTTTTTTTTAACGTAGGTGAGAAGATTTTCGACACCTTCGCGGATCCATGTGTGAGGATCGACATTTTCTGGAGGGTGCGAGAAACTGAATTCCACACGTCGTCCTTTGGAACGGAATTTAGGATATTCACGTTCTTGAATGTTGTGTAATATTATATTCCCTATCTGTTCACGAGACACTGAAGCACGTTTTCTTTTCTTACCTCTTCTATCTGCTACAGAAACACTCTGGGATGACGGTTCTGCTGGGGGCAAGGGATCCGGTCTCCATGACGGTCCTGGCACAGGTTCCAAGCCTAATCCAGGTGCGACGTTCTTTGAAGGTCCTGGTGATGTAACAGGCTCAAATGCGGTTGTCTGCTTCTCCTCGGTAGCTGGGGATACAGGATCGGGTGTTGATGAAGGACCTGGTGATTCTTCGGAAATACCTGCTCCATAAAGATCGGGTACGGGTGTTGTCACTGTTTGTAGTAACCGGTCATACTCCTCGATCAAGGAGATTGTTTCTCCTGCTATGATTTTTTGCGCAATTTGCACCAACACTTCCCGTAACTGTCTAGGTGTTGTGAAATATCCTTCACGATATAGCAATAACAGATCGTCAGCGGATAACTGTACGTCCATGATCGTGCGATGTCTGTGTCACGAAGACTGTCATGTGGAGAGAACACCGTACTTTATATACGCAAGCATACCAAACCAGTTATTTCCGTTCCTAACGGTTTTGCTGTCTGCTCTGCAAACTCTCCGGAAATATGTAACAGTCCTCTGGTAACCGTCTTCGCCCTTTCTGGCTGATATGAATGCTCATGAAAAATTCTCGGAAAAGCTAACTGTCTTCACCAGATGTTGTCCTTTCTGATATCAAACCCAAGTAAAATTCTCGGAAATAGCTAACTGTCCTCACCAGATGTTTTCCTGATTGCTATGAAACCATGTAAAATTCTCGGAACTACTTAACACTCTTTTCCAATAAATCCCCGAACCATCCCTAACTGTTCTACTTTATTCCGAGTCCAACACACTATCACTCATCCTCCAAGCAAAGGTGGCGACCCCATTGTCACACCAGCATCAGAACCTGACATGACTACCAATTCTATAATATTACGTAGTATCCGTCGGTGATAGATATTGTCACCTATCTGTTGTAGGTAAATTGAAAAACTCGAAAAACATGTCCGGAAAGTTTCGAAGGGCCGTCCAGCCGTCCCTAATTGGACTAGAGTGAAAGCAATTGCAGATCCGGAATCTGTACGTCAACACCTTTAAACAGAGTATATGGACGGAGGTCTACGGTCAAAATAACAAAAACCAAGATGGCTGCCAAGATGGCGACCCCCATTGTCATGACGAGGTGATATGACAATTAATTGTATAATATTACGTAGTAACCGTCGGTGAAGTTTACTGGCACCTATCTGTTGTAGGTAAATTGAAAAACTCGAAAAACATGTCCGGAAAGTTTCGAAGGACCGTCCAGCCGTCTCTAATTGGACTAGAGTGAAAGCAATTGCAGATTCGGAATCTGTACGTCAACACCTTTAAACAGAGTATATGGACGGAGGTCTACGGTCAAAATAACAAAAACCAAGATGGCGGCCAAGATGGCGACCCCCATTGTCATGACGAGGTGATATGACAATTAATTGTATAATATTACGTAGTAACCGTCGGTGAAGTTTACTGGCACCTATCTGTTGTAGGTAAATTGAAAAACTCGAAAAACATGTCCGGAAAGTTTCGAAGGACCGTCCAGCCGTCTCTAATTGGACTAGAGTGAAAGCAATTGCAGATTCGGAATCTGTACGTCAACACCTTTAAACAGAGTATATGGACGGAGGTCTACGGTCAAAATAACAAAAACCAAGATGGCGGCCAAGATGGCGACCCCCATTGTCATGACGAAGTGATATGACAATTAATTGTATAATATTACGTAGTAACCGTCGGTGAAGTTTACTGGCACCTATCTGTTGTAGGTAAATTGAAAAACCCGAAAAACATGTCCGGAAAGTTTCGAAGGGCCGTCCAGCCGTCCCTAATTGGACTAGAGTGAAAGCACTTGTAGATTCGGAATCTGTACGTCAACACCTTTAAATAGAGTATATGGACGGAGATCTACGGTCAAAATAACAAAAACCAATATGGCGGCCAAGATGGCGGCCCCCATTGGCATGACGAGGTGAGATGACAATTAATTGTATAATATTACGTAGTAACCGTAGGTGATGTTTACTGCCACCTATCTGTTGTAGGTAAATTGAAAAACTCAAACTCGAAAAACATGTCCGGAAAATTTCGAAGGGCCGTTCAGCAGGCCCCTAACTGGACTAGAGTGAAGGCAATTGTAGATTCGGAATCTGTATGTCAAAAGTATATGGAAGGGGTCTACGATCTGGAATACAGAAACCCTACATTGCCGTCAACATGGGGGCCCTATTGTCCGGCCCTGTGTGATTTAACATAAAATTGATTTGCCATAGAATTTACCCTATGTGTAGGTCGACTCTGATTCTGTTTATTTAAGAAACAGACGCTATTACAATAACACTGCATTTTCAACATCATCTATTTCACGATGCTCTTTCTCAGACGTTCTGTGAAGACCCAACAAGGAAGTTGGTTTTGCAATTATATCTCCATACTTTTATTATCTGTCTGGATGAAACAAGGAAGTACTATGTACATAACGTTATCAGAGACAACCGGATGCAACAAGGAACTACTGTGAAACTCATCTCAGAACTGCAGGCCTCAGTCCAGCAATTTCCTCCTTGTAAATCTGTCATGATGTGATAAAGAACTCCAGCCACCGCAGTTTAATCTCTTCTACAGATTTCCGCGTAACACGCTTGCTAATGACTTAAGCATGTAAGGAAGTCTGCAGAACTTCTGAAACAGATTTTCCTCCACTCATTCTGTTACTTCGTGCTGGATCAAGAAGAACGTGCGATGGCGGATAGAAATTTGGTAAGTACCTATTTCATATTCATATTAAAAATAACATATTTTCTGTATACACCATATATTTTTATTACAAAAAACTATTATACATATTTCATTATACCCATTAAATGCAACACCTCTCAATGTAGACATTATATGTACAATCTCGGGTTCGATTCCCGATGGAAACCTATGGTTCTGTGCATAAATTTAAAATCAGATAGATTGTTTAATTATCCCACAACTGAACGAAACGTGTTAGTGTATTAGTAAGATTAGTAATGTTTATTCGTTCAGTTTTCTCTTTTTCAACATCTCCACCATCCGTTCCTCTAGCTCTTTCCCCGTTCCCCCTGTTTTTTTATTTTCTGCTCTTTCATTCCTTACACTTTTAAATAGTTCCATTAACTCGAAACAGATTCTTAACGATAAATGCGAGGGTACATATTGGACTCTCTGTATGTTTTCTACAAAATCACCAAACACTGCCGCGTTTCTTTTTTTTTCAATAATGAAGCTGAATATTTTCACCAATGTGTCCACCTTCACTTCAAAATCTTTACACGTTTCTTCTAGTCGGTGCAATAAATCTTCGGACAACCCGTTTTCTTCGCAGAAATTGACGTAGCTGGCTACATGCTTTTCTACTTGTCGTGCGTGAACTTTGCTCCACAAATTTCTTCTCTCTTCTGTTGTAGTCCCCGTCTCCTCTTTTACGTCTCCATACAGCAGACTGAACCCTAGTGGAAGTGTAGTCATCTGAAATAGACAGAAAATATATTAGTTATATATATATATATATATATATTTCGGCCTCCCCGATGGCGCAGTGGTAGCGTCGTCGCCTTGTAATCAAGGGGTCCCGGGTTCGATACCCTGTGGAGGCACAAGTGGTTCGGATCCTACTTTAAACTGTAGGTCCAGTCCCAATTAGCCTTACCGTGCATAAAGTGGACTTCAAACAACTAATCAATCAATCTACCGTGCATAAAGTGGACTTCAAACAACTAATCAATCAATATATATATATATATTTTTTATTTTATTTTATTTTTTTTTCTTTTTTTTTTTATTATTATTTTTTTTTTTTTTTTTTTTTTTTTTTTTTTTTTTTTTCACAAACTGTAATCACTGTTATATATTAATTCACACATATTTTCAGGAACGTAACATGCAGCAGGGGGAGGCTCTGCGGAATGCTTTTGATCAATATCAAATAGGTGTAGACGAACAAGAGCACTTCGCAGAGCTCACCAGGGATGTTAGGAGGTGCCTGGAGGAGCAGGCTGACATCGAACGGGTCTACGAGCAGACGTTGGCAGTAACAGCACTTCGGCGTCGACTCAATCGGGAAAGAATGGCCGACACTTTCCGTTATTATCGTCAAAGGTAATTATTTTAATTTATTTCTTATAACATTGTATATTTTGACATGGTCCGACAACCTATCGACTATCCTTGTAGCTCAATTATGGACAGATGGAAATTTAAATCTGAAAAATAAAATCGAAAATTTAAAATCGAAAAATCGTAAAAGTTTAAAATGTTTTAAACAAGTTTAAAACGTTTTTGAACAAAATTGAAATAAAAGACCCTCAGTCACGGTCCTGTTTCTCCCAGACCTCACGTTTCAAAATGTCCTCAGTTGTGGCCTGGTTTCACATGCATGTTCACCATTTTCTGATTATATATGTCACATACCACTTTTTCTTTTACAGCCAATATCTACATGGAACCGAATATATTTCTTTAATTATTATATCTTGTTTTTCAGAATGGGTCGACGCAATGCTCGTAGAGCCGATAACCTGCTTCACCTGATACCTCCTGCGGTCCTCAGAGGCTACGTTCGTCCTCCTTCTCCTGCTCCGGAAGAGGAGGAAGATCCACCCCTCATTGATTTGGTGCAGCGGGAGGAGGAGGACGGACATCGTACGCCTCCATTACCACCACCCGAGGACCGGGAACACCTAACCCCCCCACCATAGGCTGTATGTACATCTTCCAAATAAACCTCTGCTGCCACAGGTAATGATTTTTATTTTCTCACCTTTCAAGCTGTATCGTTTTCTGCTTCCGACGTGTCAGTCTCCTCTATTATTTCGGGGAACTCACGATGTGGGCCTGTACCTCTTGAAAACTGCTCTTCAACTTTATGGACACTGGAAATAAAAGCATATTTTGATCTTAGATCGTTACGCCGTAACGGGTTGTAACAATAGTCGGCTAACTCTTCTAAATCTAATGCAGTACCTTTTACTCCTAATGTATCGCTTACCGACTCCTGTAGGGGTACACTACTGTTAAACCACTGAAATATTTCACCCAGTGATAACATAGACTCACGATATTGTTTTCTAAATATCTGCATCAGGGTTGCAACATCACTGTAATCCACTATCATGTATTTTTTGTGACACCCCACTCGGTACAGCAGGGGAATCTCCTCATTCAGTAAATGTTCCAAATTTTCGTACCGTGTCAATTCAACAGCGGCACGCCCACAATTTAAACTCTCATCCGTCATCATGATATATTTTGTAACCAGACAACGTGGAGGAACATGCAGATCGGATATATCTACATGTTCCGAATTTAGTTCAGATTCTGTCTCCATACAGATGCAATCTTTTGAGGAAATTCCCGATACTACAGTAAAAGGTCCTGCATTATATCCGTGAGATGCTATCTCACCGGCTACACGATTGCTCCACACATGGTACGGCAAATGACCGTATACAGGTGCTCTCTCGAAAAGGTAATGTGTCTCGCATAATCCTGTTCTACGACTCTTGATGTACTGCATGCTGATCGGAAAACCATTACTTTCAAGTTCCATAAAATTCTCATTCACTAGATCTCTATTGTAAAATGTTATTAAAAGAGATTCCCTGTACCTTACCGGACTATCAAACACCAACACTTTGGGACTATTACTCTCAAATATTTTCGATTTAACACCATGCAGTCTTTTCGAATCGGAGACTGTTACAGGGTATGCAAAACACATCGCCTTTCTCGGAGAACGTTCTATGTAACCGTACAAAGGATTATACTGCATATTTTTATCAGCATCATGTTTTCTTTTCCTCAACGTTTCACCCCTACCACAGCGTCTCAACTTCTCATATTTGTGTTGTGCAGCATTCTTTGCTTCCCACGATCTACGAAATTGCTGTTCCGTAAAATACTTAGGAACGCTCACGTACGGGCTTTCATCCTTAAACATTTCAGGCTGTACCGACGACCGTGGTGTCCGTGGAGGAGACGGCAGTAGACGGCTACTTCGTGATGTCGTCGTCGCTGGCGACAAATCTGGAGCAGCAGGTTTCATCCCCATTACACCGCCGACAAATTGCAATATCCAGCTCCCTATACCCATTTTACACTTCTACTCACCTCAAGATAACCCACTATATATTATATATATATACCAGGTAGGATTGATCCGTTGAAACTGATCACTTTTCTCACTACAGTATCTGCAACCTGACAGCCGATTGTGCTGGCTGAGCTGTGGACAGTTATCTGGCGGACAGTTGTACCTCTTATGATGCATATCTGGCTCGTTCCATTTTATATACCTTCCTCCCGACGATCAACACAGTCATATTCGATACGTAATCTCTCGCGCAGAGCATCCAACGCCCACGTGCCTCTCCTATCTTCTTCCTGTCCTGGTACACTGTACACACTCAACTCTTCCGAGAATCGTACTTTTTTTATTCTGTATAATTTATCTACATCCGTCTTCTCCGGCACTTTTTTCTCCTTATGCTCTTTCTCCATCACGTGCTATCCCACATGCCACAGCATTCAGCCATTCCGCACATCATTCATCCTGTCCATGCATATCACCCTCAACCGTCCACACACACACATATCGCTCACCAATTCCTGGAACCACTTAACGATAATCTTTCTCGCAACACCAAACCAATTAACACCAGACATCAAACATTACTCATTCCCCCGAAACCCTACTCTCATCCCACACAATTCCTAGAACTCGAACACTCAACACTTCAACACCATCTGCTCGAACATTCACCAGACCCTGAAATAATCTCCCAGACAAAATTCCTTGAAAAACAGACCTTAAAACACTTGACTCAAAACTGCAAAAGCAATTACCATTCCAGACCCATTACACAAACCACATCCATTAATTCTCACAACATTTCCTCGAACCAACACTCGACAAACCACATTTTCCAAGAACAGACGCTTAACCTTCACCGCACGCCTTAAAAGCCTCATCAACGCCATCTGTTTTCAGACGCCGGAAATTCCGAGAAAACCAACCGTCACCGGATAATCGTCGATACTTTTCCTCCTTCCCCCCAACCCCAATTCCCAGAATTTCAGAATCATCAACGCCATCTGTTTTCAGACGCCGCGGGAAAAACCCGAATACTTTTCCTCCTCCCCAACAACCAATCAAAACGCTCCTCACAAAATTAAGCCCCGCCCATTTTAAAACAGCCCACCAATCAGAATCAACCTCACAATTAAGCCACGCCCATTTTATGACGTCATCGCGAACAACAATAACACTTGCTTGCCCACACAACTACATCATCAATTGATCTTTGATCGATCTTTTCCAATCAATTGATTTATCGACTCCAAGGGGTTACACTAACTACTGTCAGGAAATTTCGTTAGAGGACGCAGTTGCGGGGGCTTTTTGGGAGGAGACAACTACCCCCACGCCCCCATAATCGCCGCCACTGTGTATAATCCTATTCTATTTAATATTATTAATAATAATATGTTAATGTAATTACCCTTGTTCACCAAGAAGTGATTCCATGGCTGATGGTTACTGTGGCACGATATTAAGGGAGTAGCCTCGGCTGGAACCTACGATGGAGTTACTTTTTATGTAATCCGCTTCGTGAGCTAATTACTTCATTTCCTTGAGGTTAACTTGCTGGTGTATATAATGCACCGTAAAGCAGGCAAAATTAAACAAAAATATCCTGAAATGGTTGCATAATCGGGGTATATTTAGTGCTGCTGAAACTATTGATTAATTTGGTTTATTTTTCTTCGCTTTTCTGCCTCTTAATTGTAAAGTTGAGGATGAGTGATTGATTGATTTTGTGTTTTAAGTCCACTTTATGCACAGTAAGGGTAATCGGGACTGGACCTACAGTTTAAAGTGGGATCCGAACCACTATGTGCCTCCACCGGGTATTGAACCCAGGACCCCTTGATTACAAGGCGAAGACGCTACCACTGCGCCATCGATGAGTGATGATATGGCCTAATGAAATTGATGAAGAGACTCGCACAAACACCCATGCCCTGGCCAGGATTCGAACCAGGGACCCCTGGCTTCGTAGCGCGCTGTGCTAGCCACTCCGACACGGAGGCCGGTTGCTGAAACCATCGATATCCGTTATCTGTACTCGAAAATATGACCTCTAAATATCGATATACTGAGAACCGACATTTTCGGTATCTTCGGTAACCAACATAAAGTACTCTCTTTATTGGTGACATTCATTTATATCTTGTAAGGTTGAAGAGTAGAGGCACTAACGTTAGGCCCTACGAGAATATTTGTGCGCGTCTGAATTTATTTGCTCTCATCTACCAACCACTTCGACTCATTGTTATATTTATGATAGAAACAGATGATTTGATTTGAGTTGATTTAGTTTATTTTACTTCGCGTTTTGTGCCTCTTGGCTAATTTGCGAAGATGGGGATGAGTGATGAAATGATGAAATTGATGAATGGACATTCACAAACAACCAAGCCCGACCGGGATTCGAACCCGGGACCCTTGGCGTCGCAGCGCGATATGCTAACCACTCGGCCACAGGGTCGGGCTAGAAACGGATGAAAAGCGCCCGCTCTAGTAAAGACGATTTTATTATTATCACTATTAATATTATTATGGTTTGTATATATTCTTTGCCCCAACAGGCAGCGAGCTAGCAGAAGGGCGATTGAGTTGCGTAGAAAGAGCCACAGCTGATGACCGAGACGCACTGGGAAAACACCCCCCCTTTTTTTTCAGAAGCGTGCGGTAAAGGAAACGGAGCAAGCACAACTTGCGTTTTTTTTTTTTTAACATTTTTGTATCTTAAGTTCATGTCTTTCAATGCATTTAACACCTTAGAATGGAATTAATTTCTACAACATATTTACATGTGCAGACCTTTCAGTTCTCCTATTTGCAGTGGTATTGCCTGCAAACATAAACCGGCTCGCTCAGCCACGCGGGTTAGCTGATCGCGTTACAAGGAAGAGACTGAAGCTTGACTCCCACTGAGACGCGGCGAAACATGGAAATTTCCGGCAACAGATCTGCTGTCTGCTTCTACTTAAATCAAATGGTGTAACGCCCACTACAGTGAAACGCGCGAAACCGAAGCACGAAATTTTTGGCAGGTTATCTTACAGATTATCGCCCACTGAGACGCCGGAAACGGGTCTGTCGTGTTCATTTGCTGAGTTTCTCCGCGTCTCAGTGGACGTCATGCTTTATGCAGTTCTTACATGGTCACTGTCCGTCCCCCTTCACGCTAAATAAAAAGCGATTCCAGGCCCGCGTTTGTCCTTGGCAAGGGTGTTGGAAAGAACTCGTCTACGCTGCCCAAAAGTGTTCTAAATTCCAGAATTTTACATGCATCAGTGGAACCAGCTAACTCGGTACGATTATGCGTGTGTGAAACTTTTCAGTAATCAACACATTACCTTATAAAGTTAGGCAATGATCAATGGCCGTATGGTATATTATTATAAGTAAAATCACCAACCAAAACTTGGGCATATCCTGCATGTGATCAGTAACTCCGAAATATAGAGCGTATGTAACATTGCAAATAGGGTGAGGAAGAGGGTGCTATTTGGTAGCGTAGCGTGGGTGCTGCGGACACGCGTTTTCTTTACTGTGGCCATCGTCCTGTGTCATTCTGTTCTTTCGTGTGGTGCTTCTGCTATCTCGAGTGAAAGTAGGGTCTATATTGAAAATGACCGCCATGGATGACAAACCAGACGAGCCAACGATTTGCAGTGGTGCAGGTAAGTACTCGATTAGGGATCTTTTTTCATTCAGTTGAAGAACTTCTACCGAAATGTTGGAGGTGGTGCATTATGAGAGACCGTGCCCTGAGCTATGCATAACCAAATCAAGTAAGAAAAACGGAAAAATTTTCAACAATCAGTTAAAAGTGTCTCGGTAACAAACAATATTATGTGGTGGTTCTTGTTGAATTTGTTTTAATTCCACTTTTTAAGTACCACAAAAAGGCTAATTTGGATTGGGCCACACTTTAAAGTGGGAAATGACTACGCCTCGACCGAGTATCGAACCCTTTCATTACAAGTTAACGACGTTACGTATTATGTGTGTTATAATTAGCCGAAATGGAAAATTGACCCGTCGTTTGCCTATCACGAAAAGTCACGCCCCTGTCCCCCTTCCTATGGTTTATCTGTTTGACTGTGCATTCTGGCGAATGTCAGTGAGAGAAGGATACGCTTAAACTAATATATTAGTAAAACATTACTCACATTATTCACAGTTTAGAAGTATATAAGATCGTCACGGTTAACCCAATACAAACAAAAGTGCCATAAAATTACTTAGTATAAATAGAAGTAATACTTAATTTGTCTAAAGTTGCATTATTTTCATAAAGCTTATCCCTTTTGCGTTGATTCCCAATTTAGTAAAAAAAAAAAAACGAACGCACGTTCACCCCCCATATATTTTTAGTTTTGAGTTTGTATTTTAAGGCCACTTTATGCATAGATAAGCTAATCGGAACTGGACCCACAGAAGTGCAGAAATGCAGGACGTTGTCTGATTGCAATATAAATACAACTTGTAAGAAACGTGATACTTATTACGGCTGCTGGAAATATCAATATAGCAGACCCCCAAGTATTGGCATCAAACAAATATGTTCTGCATCTTCGATGTGACCTGTATTTCGATACACCGAAACCTGGTATCTAAAATCCATAACTGGCTGTCCTACGCATTTTATTCTGGGATTGACACTTCCAAGGCACAGTCAACGGCAAAGATAATGGTAGGAAAATTGCCCAACGCTATTTTCATTACATTTTCATTCTATTGTACATCCTATGTTGTTTTTAGGAGTAAACTACGTTAGTTCGAAGCGGGCAATGGCCTCTGCTTATTGATGTCATTATTTCAAATATTTATTATCACACTGTGTAATACAGACTGAATGAAAATGGTGATGGATAGTGGCGGCAATTGGGCGCCAAAACTGGGGTGCAAGGTGCCAAAACTGCTGTGCAAGGTGCCAAAACGGGGGGGGGGGGAAGATGCCAAAACTGGGGGGAAGGTGGCAAGGACAGTTTAGTTTCCCTTTGTATATAAGGTTTAGCATAAAAGTTGCAAAAAAAGGGAGGAAGTGCCCCCTTGCCACCTCTGGCGATGGACAATTCGTCGTTACCAGGATTTCTGAATAATAGAGCTGTCCTATGTTTTGTTGATGTTTTGTGCATAATAGGTTAGACGAACCAGGTGATTTAAATTGACTTGAGCTTTTATTATAAATCAACTTTGTGTAGAAATAGGCTAGTCATGGTGGACCTACAGTTTAAAGTTGAATCATAACACTATGTGTCTCCATCGAACACAGGACATCTTTATTACAAGACAACGAAGTTGCCACTACACCATCGGGGAGAGCCTCTAAAGACACACCAGCCAAATTATAATCGAGAACTCCAAATTACTTAGGGACAAATAAAAAAATAGTACACTAACCCGAAAATGTAATACTAGTATGTTCCTTTCTTTAACACGAAATTAGCATGACCTGCAGACTACATGAGTGTTTCCAAAGACCAAAGATATGTTGCTTATACTCTCTCCTTCACAACAAACTTCAACTAAGAATTAAAACACGAGTGTTTCTCTTCGTCATATTCTGGTGAACCTGATTAACATAAATGTCAGATCTAAATTTTACTTCCAGTCCGTCTTTATTTACGTGCAGCGCGCAAGGGTAACGTTTCAGGTTTCGAATCCCAGAAAAGCATGCTTTGTACTTGTCTTTCTTGCATCATGACAGCTGTACAGTCACGAACAGTTCTGGGTTGTAACGATTTCATTGACTTTCAATTCGACAATTACAAACCAGCAGTGTCAGTGACTGTACTAACGTCCCAATTCGATATTTCAACGGCAGTGTTTTTCTACTGCTTGCGCAAGTGGGTGTTATCTGCTGCCGTAATCTACAGTCGTTCCGCTTCTCCCACTTGTTTGGCTGCGAGAGTAGTGCGTAAGAATTATTTTGACTGGTATCTAATTTTCGCTGCGGGCTACAAGCAAGGTGTAACATGATTGATTGATTTAGTTTATTTTACTTCGCGTTTTGTGCCTCTTGGCTAATTTGCGAAGATGGGGATGAGTGATGAAATGATGAAATTGATGAATGGACATTTACAAACAACTAAACCCGACCGGGATTCCAACCCGGGACCCTTGGCGTCGCAGCGCGATGTGCTAACCACTAGGCCACAGGGTCGGGTAACAAGGTGTAACAAAATTATACCTAATGCCACATATAACATGGCGATTATTATTAGAGATTAATTATGATTGCCCTTTTGCGGAGTGAAATACTTTTCTCTTTCCCAATAACTAACAACAACGGGATATCAAAGTTATGAACTATGAATTAACGTAATGAATAACAGCGTTGGTTTTTCTGTGACAGTTTACTTAGGAAACTCACCTGTGGTCGAACGTTTCATTCCCAGTTTTTCTAAATGTAATATTATTATTGTATTATTTTTCTAAATCTTGTATTTACAACGACAATCAAAGAAAAGTAAGAATACCTTATTTGAAATTGTTAATCCCCCGAGACAAAGGGAGACTGAGTTCGGAATGCAAAAGTTAACCTTCGTACTTGGTTCTTGGAGAGAACCTTCATAGTATTAACATTACGAATGGTTTGTCCAATGAATATATAATACTTGTAATTGTGACAGACAGGCGGAGCAAGGGACGAAAATCCCATGGATAGAACGAAATTACTATTTACATTGGGAACCATCAAAACATGATTTGCTTACCTAAACACTACTGCATACCCAGCCCGAAGCTTGACATATTAAAAGTAATAACGAGCAAATGTAGAATGAAATGTATTAAGAAACAGTTATTGGTCCATCATTCCCAGCTGAGTTTTATCTTTAGACATCTCTCATAAGTGACTTATCAAAAGTTTCATCTGTCCATGATTTTGCAAAACTCTACCTTTCCAATTCCACCTTCCTCTTCAGAGGTATACCTTGTTCGATACCCGGTGGAGGCACATAGTGGTTCGGATCTCATTTTAAAACGTTAGGTCCAGTCCCATTTAGCCTACCTGTGCATAAAAATGGACTTAAAACTATCCGTAAAAAATCCAGAGATATACCGACCTCCGTACGAAGTGGTTAGCACAGAGTTTACGACGCCAGTGGTAACGGGTTCGCATCTCTGCTGGGCATGGCTGTTCTTTGCGAGTGTTGCTGCATCCACTCCGTAATTTCATCCTATCATCACTCATCCTCATCGTCGCGATTAGACACACTCTGTAGGCGACGCTAAATAACAAAATCAAATTTTTCCATGGGCCCGCACACACGAACAATATATACATACATTGAAGAAACGGAATAGCAGCAAAGATTTTGACATTTCCTTTCACATACTTCTGTATTTTACATTGAAGGGGCCTTAAGTGATGCTTGCCATGGGCCCAAAATATGTAGATCCGTCACTGGCAGTCATTTGTTTTCTCCTCTCTCTTCCGCATTTACCCGAGTACCGCCGTGTTGCCAGTTTCCTTCACTCCTTCGTTATCAAAAGCTTCAACAACGATAAATATTACATCTCGACTTTCGATGTGTGACGTTCATAATGATAATGCTTAGCACTGAATAAAGGTGACGACCATCTGTTGAAGAATGCTGAACATTTTGGCAACGCAGGGGCAGGATCACATGGTAAAGAGCTCATTGCGTCACTACTCTCCGACCGCTCCCTTACTGTTGAAAATTAAATAACAGGGCCAGTGGATTTTTCTCATCTTGGTCAAGCTTAAACATCAAATTCATTCTCTCTATTTTTCTTAGCTGAAGTTCGACTTTCAATCATTCTTCGGCTAATTCCGTCCTTTGATGCTGATACGTTTTCACCTTTCAAGTAAATGCAGGATTGATTGATTTGGTGTTTGAATAGCACTTTCTGCTAATCGGGACTGGACCTACAGTTTAAAGTGGGATCCAAACCACTGTGTGCCTCCACCGGGTATCGAACCCGGGACCTCTCATTACAAGGCGACGACGCTACAACTGCGCCATCGGGGAGACCCAAGTAAATGCAGGAAAAATCATGCCTTGTGTAAGAACTAAGAAGCTAAGAGGATGAAAAACGTTTCTGCTCTGTCACTTTCCCTTCCTGCAAGAAAGCGATAAGAACTGCGTGCTTTTTTTTTCCCTTTGGCCAAACTACATTGTACATGCAGTACAAGAAGACCTGTGTCCGGTGGTGCGGACGGAATAGATAGTCAAAATGCTACAAAAGGAACGTTTGACCCATCTTTCAGAGCTGAAAGACGGTGTTACGGAGTATCTTTGCGAAACTTTTCTTTGGTTTGTTCAAAAGATTTACTGGTAATTCATTACTGCAAAGATTACTGTAACTGTGTTTGCTTTACCAATATTATTTCCGTACTCAACCCACGATTTTCAAAGTGCTTTGAAGCAGTCGAACGGTTATTGCCTAACATATACGGCCAGCCCTATGTAGTTGTGGTAATTTCTTCGGCCTGTAATCAAGGAGATCCGGGGGAGACACACAGTGGTTCGGATACAACTTTAAACTGTAGGTCCAGTCTTGATGAGCCCATCTTAGCATAAAGTAAACTAAGAAATCAAGTTAGCGTGATAACAGATTTATTTACCGGTGGGAGCTCGAACATTTCTGGCTCTTGAAGCCAGGTGGGAAGCTACGTGAATTAGTGGGATCCGATCGAGAAAACCAGATAACAGCGGCAATGCGATTCGATGTTCTGATCACGTGTCAACCAATCAACAGGCGTTTGTTATTCAAGGGCAGTTTCGCCACGGAGTTTATTCATCGTGACTGTTATATAGATGATTAATTGATAAGATGAGCGGGAAAATATTGAAGAATCAGTCTGTTATCCTAACCACTACGTCAGCTTGTATTGTGTTTCACGCTAAACAGAGCCGAATTCTGTCACTTGGTTATGATATGCCAGCTGGAAAGTTATGGAAC
Organism: Lepisma saccharinum; assembly: GCF_977018435.1. NCBI lineage: Eukaryota > Metazoa > Arthropoda > Insecta > Zygentoma > Lepismatidae > Lepisma > Lepisma saccharinum. The sequence goes on from NW_028143728.1 coordinate 37,723, forward strand.
AGCTGCCTATCTACTCGTACAAGGGGTTTTAGAGCAACTTTCCTTTTAAGAAAACGTCAAATTTAGGAAAAAATTGCATGATCCAGGAGTGGTAAGAAATAACTCATAATCTCCTTATGCTCACATCCCTTTACTACATTTATAGGCACGCCACTGAAAGGGTGGGAATATTACCCACAAACAGGAGCGGGGTGTAAGGGATGACTTTCCTTCAAGCGCCTAAATGACAACGTCTCTTTTAGGTACGACACGAAGGACTCAAGGAAGGGGGCGGGGGGTTGGTACTAGGATACCTAGGGCCGCACAAAAATGAGAAGCTGAAGGAGCAGAAGTGAAGAAGACCATGGACTATTAAAATTTCTTAACGTTGTTATAATAGCAGAATAGAACATGTCAAATCCTTTTTCTTGCTAATTTCATGAACGAAGGAGTATCTAGCGCTTAAATAAGTTCTTACATCATGACCATATTTTCAAAGGTCACGTGATACAAACAATATGTACAATTTTATTGCTCGAATATAAACAATTGTTCCTCGAAATAAGAATGTAAACATTTTGAATGCCAACAATTAAAAGTCAAGTGGAGAGATATTGAAGGCTGAAATCAACATCCTTGTTTCTTGGTTCGCGTCCATTGTGGCTATTGTTTTCCTTTAGTGCGTTTGCGGTATTTGTGTTATATGGCGAAATATATATTGAAAGTGGCAGTTTTAAAGGACAACGAAGTTTAATGAATATTTTTAATCAGATGTATCGATATTTTGAACTACACAAGTGCTATTAGTACAGAGTGTGCATTTTGCACACAAACGGGGCTTTGGCGTCTAGACTCACACTCAGTCTGTGTGTTGCTAACCGCCCATGCGTGTTCGTCATTGCCTGGCTTCAATTTCACCCTAATCTTCGCGTGACCAAAAGAGACAGAAGCGAGATGTAAACTAATCAAATCAATAAGTAGATAACAGCAGCAAATGTTGTGTCTTCATGTAAATGTCGCATATAATGTGAAGGCTAGGATGAATGATGAAACAGACTGTTGGAACAAACACAACTTCATGTCCAGGTTTTTTAACCGGGATGCGAACCTAGGACACCGTGTGTGTTTTGTGGCACGCAACGCTAACAATTCAGCCACAGAGCCGGCTTGCGGGAGTGATTTCCGAGACGTAAACGATATAACTGGGAAGATGAAAAGAGACTGTTGCATTGGCGTCTTCAAGTCTGCACGGAGCGTTCACCACCTCAGTTGCAAAACCTTAACTTGATTTTGCTGTTTCATGGGTGATATTATTTATTCCCATATTTTCGGTCATTGTGTTTCTGTATAATCAAGGGGTCTCGTGTTCGATACCCGGTGGAGGCACTAGTGGTTCGGATCCCAATTTAAACTGTAGGTCCAGTCCCGATTAATCTGACTGTGAATAAAGTGGACTTAAAACACCAAGTCAATTAATTGTGTTTCTGTAGTCGAACTTTGAGAAATGCATGCGAAAATAAATGTTAATTCCACGATGGTGGATTAAGGGTGTATGCTTTGTTAACTGACTAGCAATTACAATTATGGAAAATTAAATCTTTGTAGGTAGGCTCACCTAAAGACTACTGGTAAAATGTTTTACTTTTATGTAGGACTGCTGAATTCACCGCATTATTCCTACAAGGGAAGGGAAACTATGTCTTCAAAATGTAAATACTTTTATCCAAAACACGATTAGCCTTCCTGTGCATAAAGTGGACTTGAAACAAAAAATTAATCAATCAATCTTATCCAAAACGCTAGTAAAAAAAAAATTAAAAAAGAGGGTGGTAAAAGTTGTTTTCAGCACTCTGTCGCTGTCCTCAATATTTCGGCATCCATGTCTTACTTGAGAAGCACGGACTTGAACTTTCCTACAGCATAAACGAAATATTACGTGCAACCCTCCCCCACTCCATCCGCCAAAAAATCTGCTGCTACCAGGGGGCTCTGGGTTCTACTCTAACTCCGCGCTTTTAATCCGAGGAGACGGGGTTCTTCACACATTGACTCACATCCTAGCCTTTCATGAAAATTCGCGCTTTTAGTAGGTCATTCCCAGTGAATAGAACTGCGGAGGTGTAGCTCGCGCACATTCAAACAATGTTTGTTAAAAAGAACTTACGAAGCTTGGTTCACGTCAAAATAGAGGCCTAGCAGTCTTTGTCGAATTGTATTCCTCGTCCCCATCTGTCTCCATATCGATGGCGGGGCAATCGTTTCACGGTTAAGCTCTCGCTATTAGTAATATTTTATCATTACTGCAAGAATTGTGCGTTACTTTTCCTTTCCTTTATGCTTACTTGAGAAATGTAGATTTATTTCAATTTCAATGGTTTTTATAGTTTTCACTTTGTTCTACAATACGTATATCCTATCAACATACGTATTTTGTATTTTTACCTGCTCAAATGATATAACTTGGTTCTCTAATATCTAGAGTTGAAGCACGGCCAATTTGTAGCCATTTTTATAACTTACTTAAAACTGTTATTCCGACGAAAATTATTTGTGTTATTGAAGTCGTGACTTTACAATTTTATGATCTGTAGGAATCGAAGATGAAAGAGTTTCAAATTACATCACCTAGCCTATACCTTTTTTCGACTACATTTGAATTTTATTCTAGCTCAGGAGTAAAAGACAGAAGAGGAAAGGTGGCAGCGAAATTGTTGAATGAATGGGAATCTGACCAAAGCGAAGAACCCTTGCAGCAATACCATATAATACATGATTGCAAGCATAAAACCATTGTTTTACAAAAGAACTACAGTTAAGACTGGAATAAGTTTGTTTTTTCTTATCCCTAGCTTCCCCTGGCGTACAAGAAATTAACATACCTGAGGGGGCCTCAGAGGCCCAGAAATTTTTTTCCTTTTTAACATTAAAATTAAAATTCATGGAACAATTTTTTAATGAATCATTTCTTCTTTTGTTGTTCATATAACTTATATAACAAATATAATAATTGCAAAATGACCATCATGTGAACCAATTATTACACGAGTGTCACACACATTTTATCATTCACTAGACCTCAAAATTACATGTTAATGTTGAATCAATGGTATTTCTTGTTTTCGTATGTGCTGTTCTCAAGTAATTATAATAGCTACATTAATTACCATAATTATCAACCAATTGTACACTGTTACAGGCACAAGTTTCATGGCGGAACATACTGATAGGCCCACAGCGTGAATTTTCCTCCTATGTACGTTAATTTCATCATTGTATGAGCAAAAGTAATTCAGAAATATTGGTAGGGACCATTGCAACGTATTTTAATTTATTTTCATTTTTTAAATACAAATGTCCACAGTTGAGAATTTGGTTGGCCTGGAATCCCCCCCCCCCCACGGGTAAGCTAGTGCTGACAATATATCATTTTAATTAAGGCGCGGGGGAGGGGCTGATTCCAAATAAATAATGGTTATGCACAATATAATGTAATCTAGTCAGTAGGGCACCTGTCTGCCACACGGGAGTCCCTTGGATGATCTAAGGTCGAAATGTTTCCGCCGTTGTCCCCGCGTAAAGCGACTGGAGCTCATCCAGCCTCAAATAAATGGTGGGTAACTAGAGGTAAAACTCTGGGGTGTAAAGGCGACAGGAACGTAGTGCTGATCACATCACCTCCAAATTGGCCGTGATCGAAGAGTGTGTGAGGCCTTACACATATTTTTAGATAGTCTGTTAATCTTTACGAGACTAAAACAAAATGAAGAAGAACTGCATTTAGAATGTAATCGTTATATGCGTACCTTCAGTCACTGCCACAAATACTGTAGGCGCAATGCCTATCAAGTGTGTTAAAAAAACACCCCGAAACGTTTGCCGAAATCGTGGCCATGACGGTGGGTGTGATTTCGCGCAATGAATATCATCCAGTGGAAATTGAACCACTGAGGCTCTAATGGGGATCGAACGCCAGACCGCCGCATCGTCACATGTGATACCGTTACCACTACGTGACTTGCCATAGCGGACAGCAGTAATAAATACTATTTCCCCATCTTTCTTTGCAGTTCACGTTAATTGTGCAGCGAACTTGAATCAATAGGGGGTATTGCGTTCCCAACTATAACTATACCCTGCACACGCCACTGATACTTGGGTGTATACATTACTCTCGTTCACTTGGAAGTGAACCCGAAACTCGAGTTCTCACAGCAGATCCAGCACACATGTCTGGGCGAAACAACTCCAGAGTCCAGACTCTTAGGCGCCAGTAAAAGATAGCGGTGGAGTCGTGCGAGTTTCGTTGAAAGGAACGTTCATTTCTACACACGTGGCCAAAGTCCTTTGTTACACTGGTTTTGTTGCGTTTTTACTGTTGTCAATATTTATCTGCAGGATACATGCAAGGCGTGACAAAATTACGATTTATCTTTTGCAGAGTAAAAAAAAAATTTCTTTCGATAAAGTTAACAACAACGAGATAGGAAAATACTTAACCAGACATCAACAAAGTGAATAACAGCATTTGCTTTTCTTCACCTTTTGATGTATTACCAACGCAAATAGATGCCATTGTGTTTTTTAAAACTGCCGATACTGTGCGTAGATGCAGTGAGGACTTCTGCCACCAAAATGGCACGTTTGCTGTCTCTTCCAATTCTCTCTATACTCTGCCCCGGGTATCTATGGAGCAAGGCTGCGCAAGAAAGGGGAAGAGTGAGTAAGCGGAGCGCTGCTGGAAAGGGTGGTCGTTGTTCACCTTTACCACAATCCCGTTCCCTCGCACGCGTTCATTAGTCAGTCCTCCACATTGACTGATTGCGCAGAGACTTGCTTTCGTTCGGCCGCTGCAGAGAAACCTGGGGCAGAGCATATTTCCAAATTATTTCCTATTTGCCTCATTAGAGATACGAAACTGACATAGGAATTCCAACCCAGAATTTTTGGTGCTAAGATAATGAGTCCACCGAGATTTTACAATACTAACGTCCTTTAACTTTTCCAAGCAATCATAGCTGAAAGATATAAAAAGGTTCGATTATAATTCTGTTAAAGTAGAAGTATTTTTCGTAAGTAACGAAAGCGCTTTGCTCATATTCGAATAGCACCGTTCAGTAAACAAACGATTCATTGATTGACTTTGTGTTTTAAGTACACTTTATACACAGTGTGGCTAATTGGGACTAGACCTACAGTTGAAGGTGGAACCCGAAACACTATATTCCTATGCCTTCATCCGCTATCGAACCTGGGACCCCTTGATTACAAGGCGACGACGTTACCACTACACCAACGGGGAGGTCCCAGTTAACAAACGAAACACAATACGAGTGCAAGGAAGAGTAACAGTGTAAATAATGCTTTCTTTTCTTCTACAACACACCCGATATTAACACACTTTCAAACAACATCGCTAATTTTGGTTACCGTCAATACTTTCTTCTACAGATGAAGCAAATGAAAATTGATATGTGAGGGCATAGTCTTGAGCACGGGGGGCGCCAATGGTACCTGACCACTCTCGAATGTGTACTCAAAAAATAAAATATGTAGAAACAACCACTACAATAATGAAAGTTATATTTCCCGTAATGCCTCCAAATTGGAATTTTAACAGTTTGGTTTTTCTCGAGTTCTAGCCAGATGGGAGAAGCGATTTGCAGCCAAAGCTGGAAACATCTCCCTTTCTCTCATTCTCATTCTACCTTTACTAACCAGATATTGTTGAGAAGCATCGACAAGGAGAAAAAGTATACAAAATTGATTTATGTACGAGAGGTGGTCAGAATTGCTACAGCGTAGAGCTAGAATTTATGTTTGCATTCATTAATATTTACATCGCTTTTCAGCCACTATTGGCGACGACGAAGATGAATTGAGAGTTACACTTACAAAGGTAGACTCATGCAGGCCGGAACTTAAAAATACTTGATTGATTTATTTAAATTATGGACACGTCAGCACATTTAACACTCACTCTGGTCCCCAATTTCCCAGTTCTTCACTGCCTTCATTTGAAAATGTTGGTTTTCTTAAAATTTCGGAGTGGACCGTAGCCCCTTCAACCATCCCCCCTCGGCCTACGGCAGTGATTACGTACAGTCGAGGCAAATACTAGAACTGCCGTCGTCTGAAGACTCAAGTCTGTACACCCTAGTTAAAAACAGATGTTGCGAAGGGCAACTTAGCATGCAGGGCGCCAACACGCAACCGCAGAGGATTATACTGTCCGTGCATCTGGGCTCCAGATCCTCATTATTCTGCAGAATGCGGTCCAGGGTTTTACTGCGTGGAATTCGTACTCTTCACAAACGTCACGCCTTACACCTCACACAGGGAATCAAACCCGGATCCATTGGCACCTAGGTCGCCAGTATACCACTGAACACGCTCGACCACCGAGCTATCTACTTATGACCCATACAATGCAATGAAAAATGCTACACGCCAGGCTGATAAAAATCAGAAGGACTGATAATAGCCTAATTGTCAAAGAATACTTTTTACTCCAAGGTGTGACTTTAACGACTAACTAAAGTAAACCATCCTCTAGAGAAATATTTTAGTGCTAAATTTTGGACTTTAGAAGATGTTGACTTTTGCGTTTTGCGTTTTTGCCAAATAAAAATTTTCTGCATTTTGGGTGAGCTGCCCCAGAAAGAGATACCATATGTAAGCACAGTTTGAATCTGTCCAAAAATATACTGTTCTTAAAACATTCAAAGTTAAAACATTTCTCAAAATTCTCATCATGTAGCAGAGCCTGCTTAACTTTTGAGTTAAATTAGTAATTTGCATGTCCCAAGACAGGTTTGTGTCTGTCAATACTCCTAAGAATTTTATTGCATTGCATTCTTTGACGACTTCTTAAGTTTTTTATTTGTTTTGCTGGATTAAAATTTATTAGAACTGTTTTATTAACATTCAGGGAAAGCTTGTTGTTGTTTAGCCAGGTGTTTAGTTGTGTTGTTGTTGAAATGGAATTCTTTTGAAGTTGCTCATATTCCAGGCTTTTTACTATGATATCAAAGCTTAACTTGCTTGTTGTTGACCATGGCAACAGACGTTGCTAGGGAACTTCATTTTCACCCCAGAAACTACTAAGTGAATTATGCTAGACTGTTCGAATTTCAAAATATGAGCCTCATAATTTATTACAGAGGAATTCGAGGGGAATGACGGAAAACAATTATTTTTCAATTACGTTTTAATTTGTGAAAATCACAAAATACGTAAATATTGCTTTTCCAATTTAGTGTCCCTATTGAATCCGTTTACGGAAAACATCCAACTAACTATCTTGAAACTGTTTTTACTTACCCAGCTTATTATTAAGAAAGTAAACAAGAGGCCGAACACACATAACTTTATGTTCAGAACTTTTCAAATAAGGGAGCCACGTCGGCGAGCGCACGAGACATGTCGCTATTTAATTCGTTTATATGAAATATCTAAATATTTTGAAACGGACCATATGTACCCAGTTTATTATAATGAAACTAGACAATAATATGTGTTAAATATTTGTAAAATATTAGAGCATATACACACGCAAGCGAACTTATACACTTGTTTCCCTTCATCCAATACAACATGCACGCATCTTCAAAATCATTAAGATCACTGAGGAACCCCAGCTATAACATGATTGGGCCCACAACGTGGCCGAAGGTCAAGCATGCGAGCGTACAAGTCGTGGCCAATGGCCACGCCAAAAGTGCGCGAGTCTTTCCACATAGAAACGCTGCAGCACAGTCGGAATATTGGCCACCCTTCTTCTTCACGCCACTGTTCGATCATATCAAATTACATGCGCATGTTGATGGTTTGAAATCTCTGGAATTCAGAAGGAGCGAGCGAGTGATTTAGACCTCCCCCTTCTGTTCCAGCCGTAAATACAATAACGTGATGATTCAGTTACAGAGGAAGAAAATAATAGCTACTATAGTTTTAAGGCAACAGTAAGAACTGGCTGTGGAGGAGCGTCGGTACTTAATGGACAAATCGCAGAATAACTAACAACCTAGCAGAATATGTACTAACTATGGACTTAGCATCAATGTCCTTCAAGAACGTAGTTTCTGAGGCGTGTTACATGGAAGTCGAAACGCTGATATTGGAGAGCCTTCTAACAGTTCACTCATTAGGTCCTTAGTTATGTTGTCATTTATATAGGGTGACGAGACAGTCCCGTTTGAGAGGCGTGTCCCGGTCGTCCCTTCGATATTATTTAAAAACACTATTTGTACCGTTTTAGAAAAGCCTAGGGGTTAGCTTGAAAACCAAGTATAAAGTTGAGACATTTCATGCTAAAAAAAAAGTTGTATTGTTTTGCGTGTGTTCCGTTATTTGTAGAGAGTGCATAAGCATGCCCAAGAAACGTATATGCAGTTTCAATATGAACTTGGGACAAACCACAAACTGAAGTGGGAAATCACGCGTCAGATGTGTGGGGTAAGGTTTTTGAGGAGATTTACAAACGGTTGGTGAAAAATAAAGCCGCTCTCAAGAAGATTGATTGTTCTGATACATACTTCTGGCACTCCCCAACTTCTGCGTAGGGCTAACATCAAAGGTTGATCAGAAGGAACCAGAAATACTGTGTAAGTCACACCGAGATTATAATAAATAATAGCTTTTGACAACGAGAGATCATATTTCAAATAATAAAATAATAATAATACTTTAATTATAACAATAAATTTATAATTAGGCCTAACTGATTTTTCAGGAGGGGAGGAGGTACACTGATCTCCTTGGGATGTCCCGTTTTGGGGTCAAAATATTATGGGCACCCTACTACTAGGGTGCCAAATATCTAGCTCCTGGCTTCTCATTCCATTGTAATTATCATACTCTTACCATGAAAAGGTCTCCTGCGTATTATCTGCGGTCCCGGGTTCGAACTTAGATGAGAGCTCCAAAATTTGGGTGATGACGCAACACAATTAATATAATTCAAAGACTTAATAAGGTTCTCCAGGCGGGGGAGAACCGGAAATTTTTCCACCTGTTCAGGCAGCTCCGGCGTCCACCCATCGTCGTATAAAGTGGGTACCTGGAGGAAACTCTGGGGGTAAAGGCGGCAAGGGACGTGGTGTTGATCACGTCACCCCCACCTTCGGCCGTAATCAAGAAAGTGTGAGGCCCTAACCCCACGCTCCCTATACGCCTTCATGGCGTGGTGCATTGCACAGGGGAGCACTTTCCCTTCACTTTTTTTTTTAATAAGGACGATCTGGCTCCTATTGAGAAAGTCTGATAACAGCGTCGATGGGACTGAATGCGATCAACGAAGAACCCATTTGATAAGCTCTGGTCTTCAAAAGGCTGTTGGACTATAGAGTTACTAAATACATGGTAAAAACAGATAACTTGGTCCAAATTTAACAAAGTATATCTTGTCCCAACCCTCCATCCCCGGTCACGTTCCTGGTCTTGTATATATATAAGTGTCACTTCACCAGAAACCGAATTCATTGCCTGTGTGCTCACTGCAGGTCGGTCTGCTTGAGACGATTCCAGACACTTTGGCGCCAGGGGCCAGCTGGGTCGCTCGGAACTTGCTTTTGGCGCGCCACGATTCGGATGGAAACAGACAACTCTGCTAGTGATTCTTGCAGTCTAATTCTCGAATGAATATTTCACTTGCTCTCGTTGCCTTCACTAATTCTATTTAAACCAGCCCAATAATCAAAGAACAAAATAGCTATATTGGGAACCTTTCAACAACTCCCACATTCGCAAAATAGTACATATTGTGCTTGGTTAAGTCCGCTTTATGCACAGTAAGGCTTATTGGGAATGGATCTACAGTTTAAAGTGGAATCCAAACCACAAAGTGCCTCCACCGGTATCGAACCCGGGACCCTTTGATTACAAGGCGACGAAGCAACCAATACGCCATTTTTTTAAAGGAATACCCCTAACCGGAAGTATCCCCCGTTTTTCACTATATTATCAAGATTTTCATTTCTCGGTTATTCTCAATTTTCAGTTTTTCTCATTTGGACAAACAAATACCCGTGCCTTAACCGGGACTCGCACCCGGAACCCCTGACGTCGTAGCGCTCTGTGATAACCACACCGTCACGGAGGTCGACAGGGCCATCGGGGAGGCTTTAAGCGGAACTCGTACCCCTCCTACTTGACTGCGAGAAGAACTACCGAAATAAGAAAGGAACGGGCGTCCGGTAAAAAAGGCGCGAAAACGAAATGCTTGTGATCCAGGTGCTAGGACGCAAAGAAGCACCAGCAGGCTTCATGGGTGACGTGGAAGTAGAGGTCAGGTGATCAACAGTTACTGTGATTGGGTGGTTGCAAGGAATGAGATTTATAAAACATTTTCTTGTTCGCTCCATTCGCGAAACAAACATTTCTCTACGATTCACATCAAGTTTATACGTCAATCATTTATTATTACAATTATGCCCTATTTCAGGGGATCCCAAACTTTGTAGTTTCAAAAGTTTTCCGCGGTGCCCAAGTCAGAATATAGGCATAGGCCTATCTAAAACTTGCAACGCTAAGTTAGTGTTGTTAGGTTGCTTGCCTTATGTTAAAAAATAAGCACATATTTCAAATTCAGAAACATTGTTTATGTAAAAAGTACTAAATAAGCACATGTTTGGAACAATCATATCTAAAACCCTGTGTAGACTAACAAGTAAGTGGCATTTCAGTTAAAATTCCGGAACATTTCGCGGCACCCCAGGGCGCCGCGGCGCACCCTTAGGGAACCACTACCCTATTCAATATTGAATCAGTTTGTTAAGAAAGGTTTAATTAAAATGTCCATTAAGACTCACACCATTATAAACTTGGATAGTTGTGCTGTACTGGACTTCTGGTAAATTAACACTTAATTCATTTTACAAAGAAATTAAATAAGTTACTTTTCCTTTGCTCCTTTTGTTCAAATGTACAGTCTACATGGAACAGCCATCTGAAGCACCACCCTCCTCCCCCAATCTAATAACTCCAAGAGAAATAACTTTTTTGTCGACTATAGTCTCCAAATTCTGTTCTCAACCAGAGAGATAAAATCGTAACAATTCTATTGCGAGTGACCCTTCACAACGATGAGGAAAGTGAGATCCTAGTTCCAGCGAATAATTTGTTAGGGCCGCTTCAGTTGATTATAGTGCACGCTGAGTGTGCACATAAAGTAGAGTTTCAAATATAATGAGTGGCTTCGCAAATGATCTACGGAGACTGTATTTGTATAAGCATTCTCTTCCTTTCCTGAGGAGAATTCAATAAAACAATGGCTTGGTGTAGCTTTCAGAGGGGAGCGGCACGTGACACGCTTAACTTGCAAACCAGCATTCAGAAATAAATGCAACCTTTCGTATCAAGACAGGTCAAGCTGCACGTGTAGCTCTGATTAGGCCGTTTTCTCAATACCGTGCATCCTGTCACCTAGTGCTCTTGTTAGCTCATGCGCGGTGAATGTTTGGATTTAGACTAACTGTGCTAGTGTCGCTTGCCGCTTGCAGCTTCTGTGTGAATTCTCCGTGTCGCTTGTCGCCTGTCACTTGTCGTCTGTCGTTTGCAGCTTTCTTGCCTTGTAAGGGAGATTACACACGAAAGCGCCAACCAACACATGTCCCTTGGAAGCGAACCAGCAGTAATGAATTGAACCTTTCGAACAGAAGCGACACGACAAGATGCAGGTGTGGCTTGTAGCTTGCGTGGCCAGTTTTGTTAATACCGTGCATCATGTCGCTTCGTACTTTTGTTCGCGCATGCGCGGTGAATGCTATGCCTTATATTGAATGGTCTAATGTCGCTTGTCGCTTTGGTATAAAATCTCCATGTCGCTAGTCGCCTGCCGTTTATGCCGTTTAAGCAGATTCCAGACCGAAGCGTAACGCGACAAGCGACAAGCCTCGGTAATCATTGCAACGTTTCGAACTGATACAGCACGGTAAGCTGCAAATATTGCATGTCGCTTGGTTGTGTCACTCAAACTGGCTACTTTATCAATGTTGTGCATCGTGATGCCTCCACTTGTCGTGCACGGGCGGTGAATGTTTTAGTCTACAAGACAATAGGGACCCGTGTCTCTTGTCGATGTGGAAGCACACTGTCGCTTGTCGCCTCCGTCAGAATTCTTCCCCTGACCCCTTCAAGGAGACTTCAGATCGAAGCGACAAGTGGCAGGCGACAATCGACAGACAACACTGGCATGGACGTCAGCAGGGTTTTTTTCCAGGGAAGGGCAAGGAAGGTATTTTTTTTTCCAGGGGGAGCAAATAAGCCACATTTTACCCAATGTTCCTTCAAAAAAACATTGCTTACATTTGAATTTATCATGTTCGTGCATTAATTAACACATATTATTGTGGCTGAAATGGAATTATATGTGTGAAATATATAATTTTTGGTTGACTTTCATTTTCCAAAAGGGGGCACGGGTCCCCCTTGCCCCCCCTTACGGACTCCCATGAACACTGGCGACTTCGATCTAAAGCAAGAAATTCACCGCTCATGCGCGAAAAACCTAATGCACCGAGCCGAAAGCGACATGTGCAGCTTGCCCTGTCGCATAAATGCGAAAGGTCGAATTGATTACTGAGGGTTCAATTCCAAGCGATACGTATCTCTTGTCGCTTGTTACATATTGCGTTTCGCTTGGTAGCGTTCTAATAAAGAGCTTCGTTTCACACAGTTGCGGCATGATAGGCCACACAAGCCTGCTTTGATTTCTGAAATCTTCAAACAACACATAAAAGTATGCAAAGTAAAAATTAAGAGTCAGCGATTAGGGTAAATGTGATTATTTTCTCAATTCTAGAGTGGGGCATAAACTCCTTAAGTACGCCACAGACTGCGCCGCAGTTAATCCCTTCCTAACTCCGCCGCGAGAGGAACTCTTCTTTTTTTTCCCCCTCCCCTTCCGAATGCTCTGCGCCGAGACAGACAAGCTACGCGCTCTCAATTGACGCTGTAAAGCGCGTTTCACAACTTTTTGCTCAATTCGGTATGGCACGTAGCTGCTTACACACAGGAAGAAATCATGTGACCTACAAGAATTGTGATTGGTTGGACGGGTTTTGCAATATTGATTGGTACCCACAACGGATGCAATTGTATTAAAATTACAACACGTAAATTACACAGGTGATATTGGTACCAGGTTCCAGCAAGAATAGTAACCATTTTTTCGTCAGGAAAACTGCATAAATGATAATTTTCAAAAACCACGGTGGTATTTGTAATCACATGCATGGTCTCGACATTTTAAAATGAATTTGATTTTGCTAATTTATCAAATTATAGTGGTTCCAACAACATATGTACACTCACTCGGGCCTTATAAGACCACGTTTACACGTATGTGTGGGTGTGTGTGTGTGTGTGTGTGGGTGGGTGGGTGTGGGTGGGTGGGTGTGGGTGTGTGTGTGTGTGTGTGTGTGTGTGTATGTGTGTGTGTGTGGGTGGGTGTGGGTGTGTTAATACGTTTGGCCTAGTTTTAAGTGTAGCCAAAAACAATATCAAGAGGGGCTTATTTTTAACAAGCTTATGGACAACAATCTCACAGATGTAGATTTTGTAAGTGTAGGCAAATCAATCTGAGGGGGGTCATACTTTCCCGGGAAATTCCCGAGGGCATTTTTACAAAAATCTTGGATTAGACAGAGTACCACACTTGAGCAAAAAGCTCATATGGGCATGTTGAGCTAGTTTTAAGTGTAGCCAAATCTGCCTGAGGGGGGTTCATACTTTATCGAAATGGTTATAGCATCAATTACACTACTTTCATACTCATGCAATAAGTAACACATATTATTGTAGCTGAAATTAAATTATATGTATGAAATATATAATTTTTGGTTGACTTTCATTTTCCGGTGGGGGGGGGGGGGGCACGGACGCCCATGATGGCATATACAGACAAACCTTGCCGTGTATTTAAAGAAAACTTCATTAACACTTAATTGCTTTTATCCCTTTGTTTCGGTAGGTTAAACCACCACACAACGGGTTTTATCAAATTATTCAACTACTCTCTTGTAATTTATAAAACAAAGCTTTAATTTTAAAAGTGATAATTATTTTTAGGTCATTTTGAAAAAGAAATGGGTTATTTTTAATACTTTTTTTATATTTTTAGTTCATTAACTTCCGAGCACTAGTGATTACTAGTGCAACGGGAAAATTTTCTGAAAAGTGTTGAGGGGAGGAGACACGGCTCGGCGACCCAGCCGGTGGGGCTTCTAACCACGACGCGGATGCCTGGGATCTCAAATGGCAACTTTTCCGAAAATTGCCAGCATGCGTTTCATATATCCTC